>NW_017306867.1:392931-418158 GCF_000935625.1 Nanorana parkeri | reverse complement strand
ATATTATATATATAAAAAATGTCCAGCAAAAGTGACAGAGGGCTGAGGCAAACCATTGAACGTTGACAGGGGTGATTACAATAGTCAGCTTTTATCCATTTTTGTGAAAAACTTTATTCCAAAAAGAACAAAAACATGTTGCCATAAATGCCTAAAAGTATTGGATGGAGTTTGAATTGAATGTATTAAGTCCAGTCCATCTAAATCGGCTAGTGCATCTAACACTACCCTATCAACAGGTAGACAATGCTGCTGTCCAAGGGTGGCTTTGTTGCTTCTCCATAGAGTGGAGCCACCCTCAGACAGGAAGTATGTTACTGGCCGGATCACCAGGTAAAGGTTTAAAAAGAAGATGAATGTAGCCACCACATTTACAAACTGGTAAGCTGTAATATATAAAACTGTTGTTATTGGGTTTAGATACGCTTTAAGGTAATGATCCCACAATGGTTTTATATTTATGTGGTTTATTACGCGAGTCCTGGGGTAAACAAATGTTATAGCTGTTGATTTATTGACAATGAAAGTCCTTTTAAATGTTTATTTGGATCTTGGGAAGGAGGAGGAGTCTTTTTCCTTTATGTTATTGCCAATATTTCCTTCCCTACATACTCCAAATATAATGCATAATAAACAATCACTCCTCTTAATTCTGCAATTTGTCTACACCTGGCGGAGAGACAAAGAAGTGGAAAGATGATATGCAACAATAGTAATAAAACAGAAATCAGTTTTCACCAGGTGTTATTTTAATGAATAGTGCCGTGCTTTTTTTAACATGAGATTTCCTTGAATGGGTGTGAGGAGCTTCTGCGATCTTTCAGGAGGTCTTTCTGTCCTGGTTCCAAGCCACATTATGCTGCTTTTACATACTCAACAAATGCCCTAGTACACAAGCCCTTCTACTAATGCCAGGACCAACATGTTGTCAATATGAATTAAAATTAACAGTTAGCATCTAACTTGTCCCTTTTCATTTAAAGCACTGAACAGCATCTATTTCATTAAGGTCTCCTTCAACCTGTCTAGTATCCTGCGGTGCTTTATCACACGCACAATGCCAAGTACTGAGGTTAAACAGCCTCATTTTGAATGGCCAAAATACACCAAAAAAAAAGAGAAAACCAGACAGGAGACTTTATTTTAAGCACAGAGCTCTATAGCACACAGATAGTTCCCATATCTGTGTTGGGTTGCATTTGCAAAGTGCATTGGGGTGCCACTCAAAAACCGGTAAGCACCGCTGATCATGCATTACTGGATTACCATGTTAATGCAATGCATAGGTGAGATGAGACAGTTGTTCTGAATCATCAGTCAACATTTTATATCTCCCCTTGGGTAGATGGGAAAATTCAGGTGCATTCAGCCAGCATTTGAGATCAGTTTGAGATTCTTCTGAGATCAGAGATCATCAACAGGAAAATCTCACCTGCAGCTGGGCTTCCCCTAAGCTGCATCAACTGGATTCAAGTTGCTTTTGTATGACTTACATAGGGCAGAGTTCAAATGCACATTGATGCCCTAACTCTACTAGCGAGATACCTACACCAAAAATTCAAGTTCCACTCAACTGCAGGAAAGCCAATCGATTATTCATAACGTTATATGAGGGGTATGCGATTTCACCCCCGAAAAAACTAAGAAATTCAACTCGCAACCAAAACGTCAGCTCCGGGTGCACTTTAATACGATTACTATTATATACATCACTCAGTGTCTCAGTGTAGTTACATTATACTTGATGCTAGTGCCATAATGAAGGAGAACAATGGTGATACTGAAAACTCTAGAGTCTAATGACCTGCTTATTTCTTCCTAAGAGCTTTGTCAGGCTGAGACAAGCAGCACAAAGTCAGCAATTGAATCCTAATAAATGCCGGCTGCAGATGCACATCAACCAACAAGATGGTAGGCTAGATTGAGGCCTCCAGCTGACATCTGTTTTGCGATTCAATGCATTTACCGCACGGATCTGCACAGAGCACATTATACACTTGCCGGTTCAGCAAAACACTCAGAAAGCAACATAAAAGCTTTTTTTTTATATCAGATGATATATTTATATGCAGTGATTTACTGTAACCATTGTTCAAAGCTAAAAAGAAAGGTAAAAAGCAACGCAAATAAATTTGTATTAATAATAGTATAAATTATAGAGAAACATGCATACAAGCAATAAACTAAAATCAATAGGTGGGGGTCTCTCTTGCAGTAAAGCACTTCTGAGTAAAACTTGTGGGCCGGTACTTTGAGACCCTGTTCTAAACCGGTACTATGTGGCCGGCACCCAGTTGACAAGTCAGGCACGCAGTCACGGACCGCTGTCGGATGCAGACAGCATTGCTGCTTCTCCTGACAGCACTCAAATCCTTTCGGCCAGTGCTCTGCAATGCATTAGTAAACGCTGGCCAAGAGGATGGATTGGTAAAGTCTGCACCAGACCTCATTAATCACCACTGGATCACCAGGGATCGAGCCTCTTTGCAGCCTCCTACCTGAAAAATGGTAAGCAGGAGAGGGTGCTCTTTATGGGGGGGGGGGGGGGGAAGTGTATTAGGCTCCACTCACACCTGTATGTTTAGGTGCGATTAGGGATTCCTGCATCAGAAACTTGTGTTTTCCTGCAACAGGAATCCCAAATCTGGGGTGGTGGACTACAATCTCAATACAAATGTGTAAACTAATATGAGATTGTAGTCCATAACAGGAGTGAGCTTGAAGCGGTGGTGCAAAAAATATATTAAACAATGTGAAATAATGTGTGACTCCTTAATATTCGAAGATATGCAAATCAATCAGCATAAATCATCAAACAATGTGAATAGTGTGTACATATATAAAGAATGATCTTCAGATTGGGATTATATGATTACACATATACATTTTTTCATCATTTTTTCATCACTGTTTGAACTGATCACGAGTCATCTCTGTCCTGTGAGGATCGGATGAAGTTTTGTAATTTATATGGACTTTAGTTATTTATATAGTTATATTTTATTATTGATCATTCTTTATATATGTACACACTATTCACATTGTTTGATGATTTATGCTGATTAATATTTGAAGATATGCAAATCAATGAGTCACACATTATTTCACATAGTTTAATATATTTTTTGCACCATAACTATTGTATTTTATGTGTACATTTTATATATACGGTGGTATACACACATAGGTGTGTTTTGGGGTTGTTTTATGGTCTACTTGGAGATTTAGGGGGTCTTATTCAACTGTTTCACAATAAGGGGAGATAGCGCAGTGTATTGTTTTAGCACTTGAAGCAGTGGTTACTTTACAACACACACAGGGACCATGTGGAGCAAAAGTAGCCACCCTCCAGAAGGAAGGACAGTGTCCGCACCAATTCAGAGATGATTTGAGGATCTACAGCCGAGTGATACACAAATAAGATACATTTTTGTTAATAGTTAAGGTACTTGAATGCATTTTTAATATTTAACTGCTGAGCTTAGTGTCACTTTAATAAGGGATTGAAGCACTTCTAAATAAACATATAAAGCATTGAATCCCATACTGGTCTACTCATTCATAACCCAACACAATCTAGTTTTTTTGGTGCTCTGCAACTCTCAAAAGAATCAGGAGTATATGCCAAGCTTGAGTCTACAGTTAATAAACATTTCCATACCGGGTTGGGGCTGCTAGGCGTTGGAATAGGGTGTGGGGGAAGAGCACAAAGTAAGGCAATATATCTGATTTCACTCAACTGAGTGGCAGATTTAGAATATTCAAACGCCTAAACTATATTGGTTAGGGAAGAATGTAAAACAAATGGAAAAGCGCACTACCTGGAGTACCAACTGTTGGGGACGTGGGCACAAGTGATTGCAATAAAGTTGGATAATGAAGAGCCTTCACCTCGTATCTCGGCTTGACAAAGAGGCAAGTACCTCGAAACGCGTAGCGCTATCTGAACCCACTGGGCACCTTCTTTGACGCCCAGCGGGTTTAGCAGACTCCAACTCATTGCGGCCCCCTCTGTCTTCATGTGCAGCCTGTCGTACAGCCTGACCCACTGACACCTATCTAGCGGTCACCATGCACTGCCGTTGCGGCCAGGTCGGGCCATCCCAGTCTGCACAGCTTGAATATATGATCGTTCCTGCCAGCCCTATACCATCTAGGCACGCATTCATCCATCCCATCGTTACCCCACTTGTACCCTGGCCAAATCAAGCTCCACACGGGGATCACAGACGATTTTCTTCCGAGACACAGGGACATCTTAAACGTAAGTCTCTCCATACAGTAGTAGCGCTCTAAATAAATCTGTGTATATATTGGTTAGGGGTCAAGTTTATATTACAGTTTGAGATTGAGCTGCCCAATGACAGATGACACAAAGCAGCAAACAGCCTTGAAAACAAAAACACGAGTCTAAAATTCCACCTGCTAGCTGAAAAGTAGACATTAAAAATATTAATACAAAGTATATAAATTTACCCCCAAAAAGTTCAAAACCACTATAAATTAAAGTCCGGCATTTTCTTAATTATGGTATTGTAAGGCAGGTGTGTTTGGAGCCACACAAGGCTCTAAGTTACTTGTTACATAACTTCCAACAGCCTCTGTTATTACGCATTAGCTGTGTATTAGAACATCTCCTTGATGTTCTCTCTTCTTGTGCTGTTATTGACCTTCTGAAATACCTACTCCTTCCAGACATGGAGTATGGGACCTTCTCCCAGGATGCAGTAAATATGCCTGGGCAGCCAGGAGGAGGAAGAAAGCTGACCCTGTCTAAGCTCTGACATTATCAGACATAGAACATACATAGTGATAGGACACAACACCACTAAGTGGGCAGATAGAGAGTGTCCTTTGAATAGAATTTGCCCTTTATAGAGAAGTGTTATATGATAACATTTTCAGTAGGTTCATTTTTTTTTTGTACTTCATTACATTGGAATAGGGTTTACTAGCCAAAAAAGGTCAGGAACCTCAGTTATCAGACAAACCATCATGTTTAAAAAATATATACTGTATATATAAAAATAATATTATTATTATTCATGCTTTAACCCACAGCAACAGTTTGCGCGGCGCTTCACAATATAAGGAAGACATTACAGTTACAATACAAATCAAGACAAGATGGTAAGGAAGGCCCTAGTACACAAATGAAAATGTAAATAATAAATCTCGCGCCAATAACCTAATCCAAGCTACAAAGCACTTAATGTCCACCCAAAAAACAGATGAAGATAAAAATAAATAAATATGTGCCGAGCTAGATATATAGATTGTATATATAAATAAAATGTGAATCCTGGATGGATCGTACAAACATAATCAAATCCTTCTTAAATCAAATGCAACAAATAAAGTGCTTCACCATCAAATATTGTAATCAAAATGATGTACCACATACATCAAGTGTTCCAAACATTGCACTATATTGTGAACTCTTGAGATGTATATGTGTGTTTGATATACTGTTGTGAAGGACAATACTGTGTGGTAGAATGTTTGGAACACTTGATGTATGTGGTACATCATTTTAATTACAATATTTGATGGTGGAGCACTTTACTTAAGTATATATATTTATATACACACACACACACACACACACACACACACACACACACACACACACACACACACACACTTGTTAGCTCGGCACATATTTATTTACCAAATTAAAATGTGTTAATATTTAACTTTTTTGATGGATGAACTGGCTGTTGTACCAAACAGTATACATATCACAGTTTCCCTTTGAATAAAATAGATTAGCCTTTCTTAACCAGGGTTCCATGGTACCTTAAGAGTTCTTCCATAGGTTGCTAGCGGTTCCTTGGAGCAGTAGTGGAATAATGGATCACCTGAAAGTGCTTGCATAGTTCTGCCACCAATATTACTCAGCTAAGCCAGCAGCATGGGAGTACTGACCCCCAATGTAAGGGGGTATTCTTGCCACTGACAACCAATGTAATAGGGCATTCTTTCCACTGATCACAATTGTAAAAGATGTCTTTCTCCAGTGGTCACCAACCTAAGGGTGCCATTCCAATCTTCATAAATAATAAAATGTAAGGGGACAGCTTTTGACTGTCTAAATTTCTTCTCTGGCTGTTAATATAAATGTAATTTCATGATATACAAAATTATTTTGATGTATAGTGTGTGTACGTATGTGTGTTTGAGGGGTAGAATGCTAATAATTATCCACTCTAACTGACAAATATATGCCAACATTTTTTATTTCTTTCTATATGTATAACTTACTGATCACACTAACGAACCATGAGTAGTAGATATATACATTTTAGCAGGGTTTCTCCGAGATCTGATTGTTATTTCAAAAGTTCTATTTAGCACAATGGTAAAAAGAAGGTCAGAGAAGGCTGCAAACGATACTTCAAAAGGTCCATTCCAGGAACAGCATAAAAAGTAATTATTTAGAAAGATGAGGATTTTATTAATATGTCTTCTAATACCATATTTGCCAGAAAGGTAGAGGTTTTAGTCAGCTTAGATATTTTACATTTCCCAGTGGCTCTTTACAGGTTTATTATTAGAAACAGTGGCTTTCACATTCCGACAGCTAATTTTCATGACTGGATGCTCTCGCAGATTAAAAAGGTAGAACAAGCTGCCATGACTGAGTGTTCCGTATCCACCAATCCCCATAAGCCTCTCTAACTCATCAACAGGAGGGAGCTGGGGAAAAATAATTATGTCAGTCAATGTGATTCTTCTTAAATATGCAACAAATCTGCTTTATGGGGATTTTCACTGCGGGAGAGGAGTAAATCTGCGTGGAAAATGTACAGGTACCAAGGATTGTCAAGCACTGCCAAGAATACACAGAAAACAAGAAAAATTGATGAGGTGGCCATACTGTGACATCACCAGAACAGTCAAATGGCTACAGCTACGGAATCTCCTACTTAGTACAGAACAGGCTGGCTGCATCCACATAAATATTAATGAAGACCTTGAAATGCCTGGATTTACAGAGGACAGTTTACAAAATGGTCAGAAGAAAGAAATCTATAAATGAAATGACACAAAATCAGAGCAGGATGGAGGCTGCCATTGCACTTTCTCTTAAAGGAAATGCATCCTGCTTTGCATTGCTACACAAATGTTTGTTTTGTTGCTGCTTCTATTGATTCAAGTCTATGGGCCTGCTGAGGAACTGAAAAAACTAGAAAGGCTGAACCACAGATTTGCTGTTATTTGATTAGCAGCATCCTTTAAAATACTCTTTACATTTTATACGAGTTATAAAGCAGGGCAGTGACCAACTTTAAAATCCCTCCTGTGCATCATATTGCCTCCTTTACTTCTTTAACAAGAATCCCAATTTAAGGCATCTTTAAACCCCAAATTAAATTAAAATATTGCAGCTTAGCAGTCCTAAAATGTGTTGTCTGCGTTGTTTTTTTTTTTTTGGGGGGGGGGGGGGTGTTTCCTGGTAATCCGCAAATAACTCACTTCCTCTCACTGGGTGGCTATGCTCACTCCTTCACTATATGTCTTTGGAGGAAGCCGTTGGCGTCACCCAGGGTGATGTGGACTACAAATAGATTCTTCCTTTATTCATCTCCATTATATTGGGGAGGATAATTAGTAGCGTAGAGATGACAGCTTAAGAGGCAGGTAAGTAGGTAATATTTGTGCTTTCAGCTCACAGGAAGTGACAAGGACATGGCAGTTCTGGCAAGACAAACTGGTATTTTCTGCACTTGCTTAAAAGGTATTTGTCTGAAATATGAACACATCGAAGGACAAGCAAGCTACAATGTATTAAAAATGTTGTTCTTGGGTTTACATACCCTTTAACAACAGTGACCTGGAGTGGTCATGTGCTGAAATACAACAATGCCCACGCAATAGCAAAATATCAGTAATGGCAAGAAACATATACAGAGATGGTGAAATCTTGGACAGTAAAACAAACATTACATGTTCAGTTAGGCACCTTTAATTTGAAAGATATTCACAATAATATTTCTTACATAGGTTTTGATTAATGTTAGCAGTAAAATCTGCCTGTGTTTCATTTCCCCTCAACGCACAGCATATTTGGGATATAGTATTTCTAGCAACCGTATGAATATGTATTTAGTAGGGATGCACCGATACCAGTTCAGATATCAGTGCCGATACTTGGCATTTTCATGAGAACTGCCAGGGTTGCAGCGGTTGCAGCTGGGACCTGGCTCTGGCGCTCCATCACTGTCCTGAAATCATTAGTCTGTATTGTTTTAGAAAATCTGTCACATGGCAATAAATAAACAAAAACGTATCAGTACTCGTACTTACAAAAATGGTATCGGTGCACCTTTATTTATAGAAACAAAATCATACATTAAAACCGAGATGTACAAATCCCAGGACCTCTGTGTGCTCCTTACACATGACATCTGCCTCCTAACTTTTGAATGTTTCTCTAGTCTAGTCTTGGAGCTCGAAAAGTATCTGTACTTGTACCGAGTATGGTACTTGATATCGGTGCATCCCTAGTATTTAGCTAAAGATGCTAAGAAAACAGTCCATCATCTGTATCCCTCCAATCTTTCATTAATTTCTAAAAGTAAAGAAGGGCTCTTGATGTAAAGGTGGACACTAATGTGAAAGGGGTGTTCGGATGTAAAGGGTGTACCCCATATTATGTTTTTGTGTGGCGTCCCCCCTAAAATCCTGTACATTTAAGACTGGGATGCCTTGAGATTTTGCATACTTTTAAAGAGTGCTGTGATGGAAAAAAGAAACGCTGATCTAGAGCAGCAGAAATCTGCCAGTTGGCCACAAGGCAAGGTAAGAATAGTTCCACTACAGCGCACCACATAGGGCTAAAGGGAGAACTTTGTCACCAAGTAACTGTCACCCTACAGATCCTACTGCCCCCCTCCCCATCCATGAAATGTAATGGTATAGTCCATGCACAGTTGTATATCATATAGGCACATACCTCTTGGCAGTACTGCAGGATTCCTTCTTTGGTCCCAATACAGGACTTCGTTCCAGAGGCGTCATTTTCCCACTTTCCAGTCTGAACATTCATGTGCATGTTAAGCTTGCCACAGAACATTGCAATCTGTGGCTCTGCTAGCAATCCAGCATTCCCATCGGAAGGGACCTAGAAAAGAAACCAAATATGTTACATCACTGGAGACAAAAAAACACTGATGACTGTATTTCTACAACTTGTGGTTCAGCTGTGTTTATATTTATACAATAAAGTGCACACATCAGTAGAGAACTTGACCAGAAGCTGGTGGGTGGCAGAGAAGAGTACTGGCCTGGCAGTGTGCCTTTGATCTGGAGTAACCCCAGTCATTTTCTCCACACTGGAAGATCACATTATTTCAGCAGTCTGCAGCTCAACATCTGGATGATTAATAACTGCAGGATTCCCACAGTGACTCAAACGGAAAAAAAAAAGTAGACAATCTGTGCAGTTCACGTGGCAATGAGAATTGTCAGATAGGTCACCCACCGAAATAGGCCGATGGCAAATATATATGTGAGTGACGCAAGTGTTTATGTTTAGCATGTGACACACTCCTATGCAAAATCCAGTGCACTATACTGGGGATAGTGCCTATAGGCATTTGCCAGACCTTCACAGTGTGTAATAAAAGCAATGCAAAAACTAAATCTCAAAATGACCTTAAAAGGGAAATTATAAAATGTAATAGCTGATGAGCTGGTGCTAAGTACGCTGAAGACAGAAAAACTGTATAAGGAACAGGAACTTCATGAGCACATTGTATTGAGAACGCGTCATAACTGAGCTTATACAAGAATAGAAAAATCCTGAAATAAATCTTATTCTGGAATAAATCTGAAATGATTCCTACTGTGCCAGCATACTTATTCACCAAGTGTTATTTATTTTGAGTCCGAATGTCCGACTTATAAAAGGACTCATTTTTTAAAATCAACTCTTGCAATGGGGCTACCCCCACACTGCAAGGGTTAACTGCTTGTTTTGGTCTAGGGAGGAAAATAAAGTTATACTCACCCAATCCTCCAAGCCGGCTGTGACCGCTCTACCTGCAGCCTGTCTTCTCCCCTGCTGCAGCAATGTTATGTCCCTCGGCATCTTCACATCCTATACACTGTGTACAGAACTTTAGGGACCTTAGACCGCTGCAGCGGAGGAGGAACGAGGCTGGAAGGACCAGTCTAAGAGCAAGCTGGCTCAGAGGATCGGGTGAGAATAACTTTTTTATTTTCATCCCTAGACCAATTTCCTCCCTAGACCAAGATGAGTGGTTAACCCTTGCAGTGTGGGGGTAGACCCACTGCAAGGATTAATAAACATTTTGCTCTGGGGTTTGTTTGTTTTTAAAACAGAACACCAGGCACACAGCTAGATACACAGATACATATAAGGAAGCTTTTTGCCTGCAAAAGAATTTGTATTTATGTCCATCCAGTCCTAAATAGTACTACCCTACCCTACCACACAGCCCTGTCTGGCAGGTCAGATTTTTCTCTGCTGCAGCTAAGTAGCCTTTACAGGTCTTGTCCTTCCCACTGCCTGGACACTGAAAGGAGAAAGAGCAGATTGAGGAGCTCATCTCTCCGTCACTCTGCTTCAACCCCCTCCCCAGGCCACCTTCTCCAACCCCTGAAGGTCCCCTGCTCTGTATTTTATATTTTTGTTTTGTTTTTCCCAGACAGTGTGGTCCTGACTAATGCAGAGATCAAAGATGGAGTGGGGATGTCTATGTCCCTCTCTTCAACAGCACACACTGGGCGTCCAGATAAGCCCATGATGTCCTGCATTCACATCAGTCTTCCTGAGTTACTGACTTTGGGCATCATTCGACCTAAAAGACATATTGTGGCCAAGAAGAGGTACTGCAGGGACAGCTCAGGACTGAAGGGAAGTATTGCAGCCACAGCTTCATTTTCCAAACTGCCTGGGGGACCATAAGATTAAATAGAAATTTAGCCCGGGGTAGAACTGTGGCCAGGCTACTGTGTCCTGTAGTGATGTAGGGGCCAGAGGATGGAACTGCAGCCGCCTTTATCATCTCCAGCATTTGATAATTCCAGGAGTATCACCCGCTGTGAACAGTGGTCCCATCCTCCAACTCCTACCTAACTAGAGGTTGTAGTGACATGCAACTATAGTGGTGAGACAAGAAGGGACACAGCGGTATCCGATACCGCTGGAAGCAATGCATTCTGAAGATTCTGAAAGAGGCTGAAGCACTTCAACACAGTGAAGGTAGGAGATACAGGTAATACCTCTTCTTTTGCAGGAAACTGTTTGTGCATTTTTTTTATGTTGCTTTAACTATATGATTTGATCAGCGAACAGCTGAGATAATTCAAAGCAATTTCTGAAACCCTGTGGCCTTTGCCAAGCAAACCTGCCATCTCTGAATACACAAAACCCTAAAGCAGTGCCCCAACCATTTCCGGGGATGCTAATGTATTTTTCACATTAGCCTTTCAGCCAAACTTCCTGGGCAGACAGGAAAATAAATAAATTGAATCATTCTAAAGAAAAGGAGAAAAGGTTATTATTCCCATTTTCACCTCCACACAGGCGGGAAAATCATAATACACTCTGTTCGCTGTCTACGGGCTCACAATATTATGGTAATGCTGACTCCCACCGTATAATATATTCCATTTTCCACAGCTGTCCCGCTGAGCCATTTCAAAGAGTACAATATGAACGCCGTATGTAATCCAAGTTAAGAGTATTACAATTTCATATTTAAAACATTGTTCATTGAACATACATTTTAATGACCGAAACCGTCAGAAGGGACGAGGCGCCGTTCAATCATCAGGACTTTTGCCAGTCTCAAAAGTCCTGATAAAAGGCTTTCTTTAAATTGCATGAAATTGCTGCGCTTGGGAAATGTAGCATGTTCTTAAAATAGGTCCAAACTGCTTCATACTACAACTTAAAGGAAGGATCCATGAACTCTCAAAAGAGACCTGTCACTTTATTCATGAGCCAATAGCGAGGCTACAAGGGAAAAAAACCCTGGGGCACTTATAGCCTGTGCTACTTTATTAGTTAAGCGCACAAAAATGTTTCTTTGTTGAGATCAATTTGTCTAATTTAAAGGGGTTTTCCACATTATACGTTGTACCAAATTTTCATTACTACATTACATGCAAATGTTCCAGGTCATCCTATAAGAAGCCTTTTTTATTTCACTAAAATCACTCTTCTTGGTCAATGACTGGTGCGAAAAAATCTCAGCCACATGAACACTGTGCCTTTCAAGCAGTCATACCGGGCCAGCAGACTAGTGAAGAGAGAGAGAGAACCATTGATTGAGATTAAAAGTAACCCATGTGCCTGAAAGTAGACACCACCAGTTGCCCATGCTGTGTAAAGCAATAAGTTTTCTTTAATCCCCTCTTGCCCAGCAACACATACTTTCCCCTCTGCTCCATTTAGATTTGGTAGCCAAAAGAAATACCTGGTACTTTCAGGTATAGAGGAGCATGTGGCATTGCTGGGCCAACCAGTGCTGTCACATGGGAAGTCCAGTGACTCTTAGCTACACAAGGCTTTTCTGTAACTCCCAGTGGCTGAACAAAACATTGGAAGAGTGAAAACAATTTAAGTATATGTGTTTGTGGTGGTCTCCCAGGCATGGAGCAGCAGGTGACTCCAAGTAACCACGTTGGCGATTGGTCCAATGCGGTCACATAGGGCCAGAGAGAGTCCTCAGCCCTGCATAGGCTCCATTTGGAGCAAATCAGAATACATACAAGGCTGTATTTGGCCATTTCTGACAAAGGTTTGTGTTCAAAATACCCCATAAAATGCATCTTACTCCTTTTATAAGTGATTTTCAGCATTTTCCTGCAGAAGTCTACAGAGTGTTCAAAGTCAGATTAATGTCATCCCCTGTATTAAGATTTTCATTGAGATGGCTTCTATCACTCTTTTATGGCCCAATAAAATGTGGACGGTACTTCCTTTCGTTTTGCAACAGACACTGCTCAGTTGCTGATAATGAAGGCAGACCACCCGGTTAGCGTTTAGCTTGAGAAAGGACACTGTAATGCAAACAGCAATTTTAATGGAAGGCAATGAAACCTGCTAAAATATTTGCAACATACATAGTTTAAATAGAGGTGATTTTTTTCAACAAAAGCGGAATCACCGACTGCTCCACTCTAATCAACAATGGTACACACACACACGTCATATCAAAGTTCAGTATAATTAGGTAAGATTCTAAAAATCTCCCCAAAAATTGAACAGTGTATCTACATACTGGAGAGTGACCGTTGCCGTTTTGATCATCGTTCCTGCACATAACTTAATGAACAATTTCATCCCACTATCTCCTTGAGCGTGTGCTTTTCAAGTGACAATCATCCATTACTGGTAGATATCTTCATACACTCTCCTAATCGAGTAAAGAATGAATCAAAATTTACAACTAGATGAACCCCCTTGTGATATAAAAATCTCCCCAAAATGTTTTCCATTTCTTGACATACAAGGGACAATCCTACAATAGCCGATTAATCGATTATTGAAAAAGTTGACAACTTTTTCAATAATCGATTATAATCGATGTCGATTAGTTGTTGCAGCCCTAAAGGACATACTGCAATGTCAATTCCGCCCATGACAGGATACAATGTAGCAGATGAATAGGAGCTGGAGATTAAACTCTTCTGTAACCTGGTCTTTGGGTTTGTTTGTTTTTGGGGGGGTTAGCTTAAATGCCCACACCAAGTTTAGCAGAGTAAGTCTGCATCGTTATCTTGGCAAGAACTCTACAACTACTTTAACTGGGTAAATTTTGTGGCCTTCTATTTGTCAACTGTATTCTCATTTAAAAAATACATTAAAAAAATATAGAACTCCACAACTAATTTTTCTGTTTAACAGGGTGTCTAAGAAATAAGATCACACAAAGTTGCACATTCTAAGAGAGATGCAAGGTTCATTTTCGATTTTAGGATTGGATTTATAAAGTCGTATTGTATCACAAGGGGAGATTTTTATATCACAAGGGGGTTCATCTAGTTGTAAATTTTGATTCATTCTTTACTCGATTAGGAGAGTGTATGAAGATATCTACCAGTAATGGATGATTGTCACTTGAAAAGCACACGCTCAAGGAGATAGTGGGATGAAATTGTTCATTAAGTTATGTGCAGGAACGATGATCAAAACGGCAACGGTCACTCTCCAGTATGTAGATACACTGTTCCAAAGAAAGTTCCTTTACACTGCGTATGGGAACGTGAAGCCCCAACCAGACAGAAATGTTCGCAAACGGAGGGGAAAATATGCATGCACTAAACACAGAGCGCTCTCCGCCAAAGCTTTATTTATCAGGACTGTTTATTCATTAATATGTACTTTGTTGGAAATCACACTTTGTTTTACAGCCATCTGTCCCTATTTCTTATCAGTCTCCAGCCTGCTGGAATGATGATCAATCTTCTTTATGTTGACGTTTAATCTACATAAATTCTGTGAGTTTATGATTTAGTCCACTTGTCATCTGCTGTTTTGACATACTTGTAAAAAATTAATTCAAAGTACTTTTCAAAGAGACTTATGTACCATTTAACCCATTCTTTGACGGTTCACATTTGGTGTGATACACAGCAATCTACTGGGCAAACGTTCTATTCACCAAGGACAGAGCTGCGCATATTCGCAAGCTCAGCATCGTTAATCATGCCAATGGCATTTGACAGCTGGCCTCATTAAATGCACACACACAAAGAAAGAATACAGTTCTGGGCTCAAGTCGTAGTACACATCCATACCTCTGTATTGCTATGTAGAAATGACCACTGAATGTTAAAGATTAACTCTGGGGAAATTAAAAAGCTACCCCAGGGTGCCATTAAAAAGCACGTTTACTTACCTTATCCCTCGCTTTCCTGGCAGCTGATGCTCTTCTGCTCTCTCCCTCTGAGTTCTGGGCAGTCTTCATGCCAGTCCAGTAACATCACCATAGCTTCTTCTTCCAGCAGCGACAAGGGACTGGCATTCTTCCAGTCCTGCAGTACTGTAAACCCAGCATGTGTGATGAGGCGCTCCCTAGGAGGGCATGTAAAGAACAAGCTGGGTTCACAGGAAATGGGCAGAATGACAGAGTGTCGGGGACCTCCGTCCAAGGAGGAAACTAGGGACAACATAATTTGCCAAAAAATAGGACAGGAAGGTTTTTTAGTTGTCGTTTTTGAACAGACGACACTTTCAAACGTTCTTCTATCTAAAAAACTGAACGTTGTAGCAATTTATTTGTTTTCAACTTTAGTTGCACTTTAAGGAACTTTCAGGAGCTGTAGCTCTGGCTTCTAAAGCAGTTATTCAATTAGAAACTACAAAAAAAGTTTTGTCTTAAGACCTGAGTTCTGTAATGTCGAGGGTGTTTCATTACTCGCTAGCTCTGCAAAGGCCTAACTCGCCACAATAAAACATTCTTCAGAACATTTTTCTTGCACAACCACCAGACAGATTTAAACCATTTGCTGCTTCAATAATTTGCGGCTCCCCACCGGATAACATACAACTCTGGCAGCCACAGTGAAAGGTCCACCATAAATACACAGTGAGGCAGAAGACTCCTATACATCACAGACGAGTTTCACCTTCCTTCTGCACATAATAAATATACCACCACTCTATACATCATAACTACATCAGTAGCATTATTCGGAAAAGGGAAAGAAAAAAAAAAAGCGCAAAAAACACAGCCTGAAAAATAATTCACCTGTCAGTCATCTTAAACTTTCAAAAGAAAACAAATTCCTTATCCAGAGCAGACACTTCGATTTTCTAAACTTTTTGTTTTTTCCAGACCCCCAATGCTAAGCTTTGTTGCCCACCATATGGAAACTGTCCAATCACCTTCTTGGCCAGTAAGAACATTGCCATTGGACATAGAAAGGACCAGGTGTACAAAGTATAAATGAGAAGTCATTGGATGAAACTTCAATGCGTCATGACTGTGTTCCTGAGAAATATGCTGTCTGGGAAAGTTTTATACTGCGCTAGTCCCATCTTTTAGCTATAGATGGATTCTACCTTCACCTGTTTCTTGGGGACTGCCACCATGTTTCCTTTGTCTCCAGGGCCCACCCCCCTCCAAACGTCCCGTGCCTCTTACTACAGCAGGGGTGTACCCGGTATCTTTTTTTTGGTTTCCTTTTTGTGTTATCCAACAGGAACTGCAGGTGTCCCGATCTGTGAACTCAACTTAAGACATCTCATCAAAGTAACCAACCAAAGCAAACCAAAAGATGTGAGAAACCACTAGGCAATTCGAAACAAGTGGAAACATTCAGTTAACTACTCCTGCTATCCAGTAAACACTGCAAATGTGCTATATTTCAAAGTGTTTACTCAACTGACCTTAATCTAACTTATATGTGATCTACTGCAGAATACGAACACAGATCAGCAGGATTTCACATCTTGAAAGTTGTGCTGTATGGATCTCTCTCCTTCCTGCATCACCAACCACACTCACTAATCCAAAGCAGGTTTAAAACAGATTGGTGGTAATGATAAACCTGACTTTTTTTTTTAGATTTAGCTTTCTTTATGCAAGAGGCAACATGGAGCCTTGAGTAGGTGTTCCAGCATCACCTGCAGGTACATTCTGGGATATCCAGATTAAAGATAGGGACGTAACTGCTCAGCAGATAAACCACGCTCCCTGTGTGCATCTCATGGATTCATTTCCAGGGTTTTTTTTCTGTACCTTTACCTCCTCAGAATGTATTAAAACACCCTCTTTACAGAAGTAGTTCAGGATTTGTTTTTTTTTAATGATTTATTGCTTTGCAGTATAATACACTTACGTAAATGAGATCAACGTAAGAAGATAACAGTAGGGCAGTTGCAGACAGAAATAATATCACTACAGCATGTGCAGCATAGTTGACAGGCGTGTTGTGCAAGTGGTGCTGTCCTTATAATGTGGCCCTCCAGACCCAGAAAATTTCAGGTCTCAATGTGTGGTGCAGAGACCACAGTAAATCAACAGGGCCAATAAGAGGGAGCAACACCTGAGAAAATCTTTTTTTCAAAGTCGATCTCACATGCTGAAAATGAACTTACAGAACATCCACAAGAATTGTAAACTATGCCCAAGAAAGGGCAAATTTAGGGAAACAGTAAAAGCGAGAGAAGAAAAGAGAGCCGAAAAGGATAGAAAGATCAGGAAGAGAGAAGAGAAGACTTACCAGACTCAGTTCGTTCCCGGTTATGAGTGGGGGATATCCACTGCCCGGTATCGGGGAGGATTTGTTTTTATTAACTGAAGAGCTCGTATTTTATGTCTTAATGAATTTCAGTCTTTACACTGCACCACTGACTATGGACCGCGTTATGCAGCAACAATCAAGGGCTATACAATAAAGGACACTCACCCCTTTATGCCAATGAACCTGCTCTTATTCAGTCCACCATTCACTAATATACTGTTTTGCCTGCACTAAATGTGATGAAAAATATACCATAAAAGTCAATAGGGACAACACCTTACAGGAATACCCCATTTAGTTAAAAAAAAAAAAAAGGAGAACATAACCTATGCATAGTGCCGAAGCTTGCGCTGTTTTTTTTATTTTACCTTCCGTCCTCTGGGCAGGCTGAACGGAGCGTCGAGTCACTGCTGTGGGCGGAGCTCCAGGTGGGGTACTAATGTAGGTGGCCGGTGACTGCCTAGATGACTCCACCTGGAGCTCCGCCCACAGCAGTGACGCAACGCTCCTCCGCTCAGCCTGCCCAGGGGAATCCACCTGGAGCTCCGCCCACAGCAGTGACGCTCCTCTGCTCAGCGCTGCCGACGTCCTCCTCACATGAAAGGAAAAAAAGCATTCGGCACCTCCACTGAACAGGTTAGTGAGGGCCTGATTCTGTATATGAAATAACAAAGCTGGAACTATGCAAGTTGATTGACTTCTTCTCGTCAATCACGCTAATATTTAAGGTCTTTTTTATTTCTATTTTCACTTATTGTTTTTTTTTTAGAAGAAATGTGAAAGTATTTGTTGCAGTTAAATACTTCTAGGTTACCTGGGTTTCTGTCTGAACAAGTTTTAATGTAAACTTCTAATAGTGGACACAGAAACAAGTACCTTGAATGATAGTGGAGTTTCCAACTTCTATTCTGTTTATGTGAAGATTTTACTTTTCTTGACTCTGCTAGGAACTAACATCATGCGATTAACAAAAGGATAAGATGCTTGTTGGTGAAAAATTAAACTGAAAGACTTTCATCTGTGAATAATCATATCAGGATTTTAACATGCAAAAGGTGCAGGCAGTGACACCACTAGCCCCGGGCACCTGGAATGCATTTCCTAGGTCTCCTAGGCAGTGCTTCATTTCTCAGCTAGCAAAAAAAACTTTCACTCAACTCTACTCTCTACACCCTTACTTCTCCGCATTACTACTTGTATTGGTGTGGTCCACCAAACTGAAAAACACTGCAGACAGCTAAATGTTTCTTCTATCTTGATTCAAATCTTTTCCTTGAAACAACAGTTTGCACATTTCCTCAAGTTATGAGAAGTGAATTGTTAGTCCTGCCCTGTTTCCTGTAGATGGTTCTATAGTACATTTCCTGGCACAAGAGAAAATGTCTTTGCTTGAAGGACAGATGGGTAATTGTAGTGCAGCTGCCTGCCCTGCAATTCTGCAAAATGAAATCATCACTCTGACTTGTACCACAAAACACAAACACTTCATGTTAGCAGGGGAGAATTGTAACTCTATTACTGCAGTGTACTGGAAGTGTGTACCAGGTTAAATGATCCATAGTACACACTTCCAGTACACTGCAGTAATAGAGTTACAATTCTCCCCTGCTAACATGAATAGGTTAAATGATCCCAGAGGCAGATGCATGAAAGGATTTGTAGTTTCGCTGTAGCTGTGTGAAAGCAAATGCAAATGTTTTATTGTTCTATAACAGTCTTAAATTAAAGTTCTTCCTAATCATAAAGAAATAGGCCTAAAATCATTAGTCTGTATTGTTTTTTGTTTTTAAATGTCACCTGTTCCTATAAGAAAAAGTATCGGTAATTGCTATCGGCAAGTACATGAGGGGAAGTACTTGTACTTGGGCCTGAAAAAGAGGCATCGGGAGATCCCTACTTGTGGCCATATTGTTTACACACACAAAAAAAACCAAAGAAGGACCCATTAAATTTCCTATCTCTCGGAAGTGCGGCAGAAATCAATGGGGGCGGTTATAATGATTTGAAAGCTATCATACTGAAATCAGGCTTAAGCACAGATCCTCCGATCTTTTCAAAGAGTAAATACATTGGAGCTGTGCATTATAAAATGCCACATATCTTGTTTTAGTAATATCTCAAAGAAAAGATTGCATTAACTTGTCAGTTTGAGAAGCAACAAAACATAACTGAACCAGGCACACCAAATCTGTATGTAAGCCTTCAGATATTGCAGATCAAATGGATAAACAGGCAAAATGCTTCCTAAACATGGATGCTAAGCTTGGCCAAGAGTTGGTGTTTTTTCCTATAAATAGTGAAGTGGCAGAAAATTATGGCAGCAAACAACAATGATCAGAAGAGGTTTTCTAACCTGACCAACAGATAAGTAACCACCCACCCCCTTCACACACAAGCACACCTTCCCTCCAGGGGTATAATAACAAGAGTCACATAAAGCAACTTAAAAGATGAAAAATATCACAACAACTCGGGTTTTATATCTGGACTAATAAGTTCTTAAAAATATTTCCAAAGACACACTGGATCCCCAGGACATAATAATGAAATAAATTCCCGTAACGTGTAATGAAAGACACCAAGTATAGATGACATTTTGTTCTGTCTCGGATCGTTGACCATGGAGGGTATCGGCTTCCAGCAGCTATTTGAAATTCTGATCAGCGTTGAGACGGGAATCCAGTCTATCTGTGAAAGTAGTTCAATGTATCATTCACATCGCCAAGATTAATCGCTTCCCTTCAGAAAAGTACGTGCAAGTCCAGCACAGAAAACTCCCGCTGAATTCTAATAGCCGGGAACTGCAAAGTGAGCCTGTTTATGGATCAGAGCTCCTCCGTCTCCCACTATAAATAATACAGAGATATACAGGAGGAAGGGGACCGTATCTTACCTGCAGATTCTACTGCATGACATTCAAAAACATTCAAAGAAAAGCAGCTGAATTCATTCAAAATAACCACTAATACCTGGCATGGAAATCCAGTACCTAACTCTCTTACATAGGGCTTCACATTTAAAAATGGCAGGCCTTCCAAACCAGTACATGAGCCCACTGAAGGCAGAGTTACACATTTGAAGTTTTCTGAGGTACTTCACCCCTTAACCACAAACAAAGCTCTGCTACATAAGCCACAAGCTGCCACAGTATAGTTACTGGCCACAGTTGGCAGCGTAAATACCTAATTTTAATTTGATTTCAACCCTGTACTTTGCAGTGGCACTCTGGGACCAGGAGAGGGAGGAGCAGCACTTGGGGCCAACCAGATGTGGTGCATGCAAATGTAGTGACAAGGAACATGCTGACAGTGGCGAGAGCAATGACCATATAGGCCTGAAGTTGCTCCTTCAATGTCCAATCACAGACTGGGGGCAGGAAGGCGCCCAAGCAGAGAAAAATTGGGTCCTCAACCTGCCTATGCTGTTTGGAGGAACAGCAAAATTTCAGGCAAGAATAGACAGTTTTATAAACCCAGTAGCAGGTAAAATAGATCTCATACACATCTGTCAGTGTTTTTTTTTTTATCTGCTTGACTGGAATTAATATTTAAAGTGAATTTCCACTTTTGCAGTCAAATTTGTAAAACCACCACCATATGTTTGTTATGTGTTCCCATTTACACAGCATACCTAAAAATATTGTTTGTTCATAAAAAAAGTTGTTACATTTCTAGTTGTTTCTCTGAAGCAGGTTTATACATCGGACTCTATGTGGAGCGTGAAACTGTTCAGAATAACTTAGAACGTATCATTAGGGGACAGACTGAGGGACAGTTTTTTAAAAGTGCATTAACATACAATATAGCAACCAAACTTTGAGATCTTAAACTGTTTGTTAGGACAGACAGTGTGCACAGCTAGGGGAAGCTAGGTAGGGCTTTTTAAGCAATTGAAAAGTTAAGCAGCAATATTTTATTTTTTTATGTTATGTAATGTAAAGGGGAACAGTAACAAATATAAAGTAGGTGGTATCCCAACTTGGATAAGTGGAAATATACTTTAAAGCATTTAACAGAAAGCAGGTGAACCATGTTTATAGTACAACAGCAGCCAAAAGGTATATTTTAGTTATAGTGGGTAACGTAGGGAAGGGATTGAATCATTGTTAGGTTTTTTGGGGGGGAACCTTTCCTTTCCATCTCACTGACCCAATAGGAATCTCATCAATGGGAACAATGCTATGATAACTCAAAATATGCTTTACAGAAAATACACTATAAATCTTTAAAGAGCTTAAACTATTTAATATGTTTCTAAGTGTATACATTTTATGGATCTTATCTCAACTAAAAATAAATTTAAAAAAAAGGACTACCAGAGCACTATGATTTATCTAAAAAGAGATCACTGCATAGCCTACCAGCTTTCGGGCTCACTATGTGACTGAAAACTCGTAAGAAGCCATCCCATAAGAAAGGAGTCACACAGCTGTCTCATTTACTTACACTTGCAAATTGAAAGCTTTGTTAAAGTCTCAGAAATAGATATGCAGTTAGACTGACTTTGTACAAAACAACCTCCATTTTTATAGTCTAACTTCAGCTCTCTTATTAAAGCAGCTGTGCAGGGTGTCTAAATATGACTGTGCTTAATATGCACAAATGTAAGACCTGTGGGTGGCTGTTACTCCGCTCTGCCAGCACAAAAAAATGTAGTATAAGAACAGAAAGCAGTGGGAAAAAAAGGTATTAGAACGCGTTTTCCAAGCCCCCCCCCCAAAAAAAATCCTAAATCAATAATATGTAGTGGTACAGAACTAAAAAAGAATTACATTTGGGATTTAAAGGAGAACTATGGAGGTGAGTGATTTTCCCTCAACCTCATAGTTTGAGCCGACGTGTGACAATGAAACTTGGCGGTCTCAGTATACCGCGAGAACTATGGGGAAAAACACTTACCCCATAGTTCTCCTTTAAGCTTCAGCTATTGAGCTTGGTAAACATCATCTGAACATCTGAAAAAGCTACTAAAGTTGGAAAAAAGACCAGATAATATGTTTATGCAAAGTTTCATATCAACTTGACTTGATTTTCTTTTAAAGTCCTGAGCATAATAAAAGGAAAATATGCAAAAGCCCACCAGACATTCCCTTTAAATAAATAGAATGAAAATAATTTTTTTTTTTAAAAACACTTCAGAGAAGGAAAAAAAAAATGACACTGTTCTATTATGAAAATGCCTAGTTTTTCAACTATTTGTTTAATCCCTTCTGGGGAACAATTCTGGCAATCAGCTATGTGTTTCTATTCTACCCAGCTCTGCTGTAGCTATTGTAATAAAAGGCTTTCAAGGGGATTAGGTACTCCAAAACTTCCATTTACCCAAAATTAGCCCAGCAATCTAGTTATCATTACATTTTTCAGCCAGTGAAAGAAAGAAAACATTTTTTTCTTCCCAATTTCTTCATTTAGGTGCACAGTAATTTATGGTAATGGCACATTTTAGACACAGCAGTAAGGTAGGTAAGAATTATAGCTGACATTACAAAATATTGTACATTTTGGGGAAGGCAATATAGTTACATAGTATTTGAGGTTGAAGACACAGGTCCATAGAGTTCAACCTTTATGTGTGTAGTGTGTGCATGTGTGTATAGGAGTCCCTTGGGGTCTGTTTTAAGAGTACCTGTACCCCTGTATGTTATGGTCACTGAGGAAGGAATCCTAATTGATTTTTGAATAATTCAATAATCTCTGCTGATACCACTGCTTGTGGCAGCGAGTTCCAAAATGTACCACTCTGAAAGCCCCTACCCCCTTTGTGGTTAAATCTTTTCTCCACCAATTTTAGGTGGTGGCCTCTAGTCTTTGTTAGGGAATGTAGAGAAAAAAGTTTATTGGTGATGGCGCCGTCCCCACTAAACATTTTGTACATTAAAATCATGTCCCCTCTTAATCTTCTCAATTCCAGCGTGAACAAGTCTAAATCTAGTAACCTTGTCTCAGAGCTTTGGTCCTCCAGTCCCTTAATAGGTTTAGTTGCCCTTCTCTGGACTCTCTCCAGCATCAGGACATCCTTTCTGCGGATAGGTGACCAAAACTGAACCGCTTACTCAAGATGAGGTCGAACCAGTGATCAATACAGTGGCAAAAGTATTGCTTTATCTCTACAGTACATTCCCTTTTTAATGCATGACAGCTTTGTTTGTCGCAGCCTGGAATTGCGTGCGGTTATTCAATTTGCAGTCAACAATGACCCCCAAATCTTTTTTCCAGTGGAGTACCCATACATTAGAGCTGCAACAGTTATTCGATTAAGTCGATTAAAATCGACGATGGAAAACGTTGTCAACGTTTTCCATCGTCGATTCGTCGGCTAAAATTCAAATTTCCCGCTCGCCGCTGCTTACGCCCGCCGTTTACGCCACTTACGCCCGCTGCTTACGCCACGCCCACATCGTTTAAGCCTCTATAGCTCGGCTAACTAATCGATTATGAAAATAATCGTTAGCTGCAGCCCTACCATACATATCACTTTGCTTATTTCAGTACTGAAGGTTGTTTAACCCTTATGGACCAGAGTGAGTTTCAGAATTCTGTAATGGGCCCACTGATTTGCCAATAACTGTCATAACTTATAAAAAAGCAAAATGCATACTGTACCATTTCTTTTTGGAGACACGAAAGGGTTTCTACTGGTATTAAAGTCTTCCAAGAATAATGTTACTTTGTGTGTACTTAAGTCAATTATGTTGCCTAAACTAAATTTTCAAAAAATATTCCTCCAGACCCATGTGAAACCGCCTCTTCACATGGGTCTGGGTCTGTTGCATGCCTGGTCCCTCACTGCACTCAGTGGTTCCTCTAGCCAACCCCACAAAAGGACACTGTAGTGATCTATGATCAGTGGAAAAATCCACAACGTGTAGCAGAGGACACAGACATCTGACACTCGTGGAAGCATGGAATGTGAAGACATAGTTCTTGAATGGAGAGAAGATTGGAAGAACGAACTGGACAGGTGAGTATAAAGCCTCCTCTTATGCAATTGGTTACTTTCTTTGTAACCTCGCAACATAATTGCTTTAAAGAGGTATATGTTTATCAAAACAAAAGCTGGAGAGTTTTACTCAAACTAAATTACCATGACAGCACAGTAGTAGTAGCAGGATGCAAAAAATAAATTACAAAAATCAGGGAGGCATAAAAAATTCTAGTCTGGCCTTCCTCCATGTTATTTTTTTCAGAGTATACTAGGAAGTTCTTTACCAGTTGGCAGGTTGATTGGCCATAGAGTAAGGACAGCATAGTTTCAGCACCAATGTCACTCAAAAGAGCCAGTAGTGTGGAACTTGTGGAGTCTAAATTCTTGCTTCTGTGATAACTATCAACACCAATTACTCTTTTTTTAGACCCTCTGTAAGGTGAAAATTCTCCAATGACCACCAACATGAATGGATAGTACTAATGCTTTTATTTGGTAAGTAGAAGGTGTGGGGTACTGGATCTCTTAAAGAAGTAGATCTTAAGCAGTATTGAGGGATTATTCTCCTTAGGCAGCTCTGTTAGGAGTGGCTGCCAGACGGTTGGCTGTTTGCTTTAATAGGGACTGGGTGTTCAAAGAAGAAAGCACCAAAAGCAGAATGGATGAAGTCCCGATTTGATTTGATTCTTTTTCTTATATAATTTAAAGCCAATGCAATTAGGGGGTTTAAAGGGTCCTGGTGAGGATTGGACAAAGTGTGCAAAGGACCAATAAAATTGGAGGGATCCTGAGGGGTAATTAGTATGATTTATTTCCGATGATGATTAAAGCCTATGTAAACGTATTACTTTATTAATTGTCATTGATATATTCTGTGTCTCCGCAGTCCCTTTCACTATGAAAAACCCAATGACCCTGCCAGTTCTTCCTGTTTTCCTGACTGTGACCATGTCAAGCACGGAAGCAGTTCTATGCCATCATAGACTGTTTGCATGCTTGATCTATTTATTGGAGTTGCAAGGATGCAATGACAACGCACTGCGTGCCTGAACTCCCGTGGTTTGCAACCCCCCC
>NW_017306867.1:370289-392856 GCF_000935625.1 Nanorana parkeri | reverse complement strand
TTAGATGAATGGAACTGAAAAGGGAACGTCTTCTGGAAAACAGCAGACATAGACAAGGAACTTACTTCCCCGCTGTGTCTGACATTAGGCAGTTCGCCCCCTCACCTAAGTCACCTGACCGTACAGAATAGATTTTTATTGAAAAAGAAAGGTTAATACAACTACAAGGTTAATATGGAAGACTTTGAAAGACTTTATGCTTTTTCTCCTTTTGTACCCAGTACAATTTTCATTGTCGGCATTTCTTTTTTTGCCCATTATTATTTCTTGTTTCATCGTCATTACTGAGAATGATTTTGTCATATAGATTAGGGGTTGTTAAATGATCTGCTCTGGTATTCAAATATGCTAGGTACTATACATTCTTTTATTATACTAATATCTACAACTTACTGATAACACTAATGTACCACAGACATTGTTAGTGGGGGTTCATTGAGACCGTGAAAATTATTTCAAGGGTTCCTCTGTGGTAAGGGTGGAGGAAGGCTGTTCTAGACTCTTTAGCCATTTATTCCATTCTTTATTAATACAAATATTGAATCATTCAAAAAGCATTTAGATACCTTCCTCAGAGACCATAACATACAGGGGTACAGGTACTCTTAAAAACTAGACCACACTCGTGTACACACACATGCACAAATCACACACACGTTGTACTTGATGGACCTGTGTATTTATTCAACCTCAAATACAATGTAAACTAAGTAAATGCTACCAAACCAAAGCAATATGCCTATAAAGGTTGCCTCTTACCACTATTTGAAATATCCAGTACTTCTGGTAGTTTCCAGTTAACTCCCTTGTAACTCTAACACAACATATCACAACATTGTTACATTGTTACATTTGGTTATTACAAACAGAAACTGACTTATTTGCCCACTTTTTAGCCCCTGTTCGCAATTCAGCATGAGTGTTTTCCGGCAATTAATTCACAAAAGTCTATAGACCGAAAACTCGCAAATTCTGTCCATAACGTTGCAATAAAAAGCATCACATCCTACAGAAGCCTTACAAAATTGGTCCCCATTTGTCCATTAATTTTTTATCATGCCTTGTAGCACATTTAAGCATGTTTTCATTATGCGTTTTTTTTTATGGATTAATACCAGGTGTTTCCATCAATTGATTTTTTCTTCCCTGATGGCACATTGGGCATATTCCATGATCCAGATAATGCCAGGATTCATCGGTCTCAAATTGTGAACGAGTTATTCAGGGAGAATGAGACATTATTTTCATACGTGGATTGGCCACCACAGAGTCCAGACCTTAACCCCATTGAGAATCTTTGAGATGTGCTGAAGACTGTACAAAGTGGTCTGTCTATCCCATCATCATTACAGCCTTGTTCACACCAAGCGCGTTCCACGTGCAGAGCAGTTACAGACCAGATCAAAACTGCGTCCAATGTATTCCAATGGTATTTTGGGCTCTTTTTCATACTGCAGCGTTCAGTTCAAGAGCATGTAAAAAAACTGCAGCAAGCCCTATTTTACCTGCTCTGGAACGCTTGCAAACGCATCAAAAACGCATGCATACGCCCTGGAACACGGGACGGAAAAACGGCCAGGAGCGCATCAAAAATGCGGCAAAACCCACTGCACTGCGCGTGCAGAATCTCATGCAGATCTGGTCTGCATTTGGTGTGAACAAACCCTACAAGTGAAAAATGAATGCAACTCTGGACGGAAATAAATGTAGTAACATTGTATAAGCTTATGGAAATTATGCCACCGTGAATGTGTGCTGTAATCAAAGCTAAAAGGTGGCCATTGAAATATTAGAGTGTGTAACTTTTTTCTGGGCCAAGCAATATACGTCTACATTACAAACCAATAAGCACCTATAAAAAGTCAATGCATATCTTCCATTCATGCCACTTAAATCAAGCTACAGAGTATATTAGTCAAAAAGAATGACTGCTAGCATATGTACATGTTTGACACTTAACTCATCTTGTGAAATACCACTGCAATACCCCAGCCACAAACATACAGGGCTGTGATTTTCTTTCCAATGTTAAATCTGTTGCTTAAGATTGAAATCTGCAAGCCAAATCATTAACATGTGAAGATGCTAAAACGCACAAGCTTATCGGTAAGATCGTAATGCCGCATCCTGAATACAAATGCGCCGAACTTTACTTATGTCCTCTAATGTCAAGGCACAATAGAAACTGGATGAAAATGCCTAATGTGGCAGATACTTGAATTTTCCCTGCACTGCTCGGCAAAGCCTTTCTGGCACTATCTGATAGCATTCAAAGGATCTAAACTAGCCGAATTGAGTGACAACTCAATTGAGTGACCCAGGGCTGTAGGAAGGGCAAGACGAGTGCGGCATTTGCCTTGGGCGCAGCACAGGGCACCATGGCAACAGGGGCACCAGGTGGCCAACACAGGGCGGCAGGGAGTAGAGGAGTGGCAGAGCCTGCAGCTTGTCCTCAGATCCCCGCTGCTCTCCCCCACCTGCATGGGCGGAGGCAACGGGGATCCGAGGAGAAATGGAGCTCTGAAGCCGGCGGAGGAGGGAGCTGTCTTCCAGGATGGCCAAGCGGTGAGGAGAGAGAGAGAGCTGCTCAGTCATGATCTGACAGCCGGCAGTGCTCTCTCTCTCTCCTCACTGCTTAGCCATCCTGAAGTGACCAAAACGCATCAAAAAAGCATCTAGTACTATGTGTCCCCAGTTATGAATGAACAGGAAGCGCTTTACATCACTTCCTGTTTGTTCATGAGTTTCTGAATGGGCAGTAGCACTCATAATAGAGGCTTCTACCGATTCATAACTGGGTGATAGTAAAATATTTACTATCACCAGTTTCTGAATGAATGGGAATTTGTTTACCCTATGGTTAAAGACTAAAAATAAATATATATTTTTTATATTAAATTTCCATAAATCCCATCCCACTCCTAATAACCATATACATCTAGAAATCTGTAAACTTACTTATTGAAGATGTCCATATGATGTACTTAGTCAATGCATTGACACAATTTCAGCCAGACCTGTGAATACACACTTACTTGTGTCACAACTGTCACAGAGCTTGCTTTCTGAACTACAACTCAACGTCTGAACAATGTAACATTATAATTGCTTGCTGGAGCTAATGCATGATGGGATTTGTAGTCTTGAGAAATCATGATTGCATCGCATCAATCAGCAGGGAAAGAGAAGCAAAGCACACTGGGAAAGTTGTTGAAAGTGATGGGCAGATAGAAGGCAGCACTCACTACATAAAAGGGATTTTATTCCAGTAAGCTTTGATTGTATTATTAAAAACAACTCTAGTATGTGTTCCTATTACAATGCTGATGTCATAACAAGATAAAATATGCTGGGACTTTACAACTCCTTTGGATGTGGTGGCTGCATTGAGTTTATAGTTTTTTTTACCCTTTATTTTCACCTGGTGATCCAGCCAGTAACACACTTCCTCTCTTAGGCCCCGTTCACACCTGGGCGTTTTGTAGCGTGTTCCTACGCTCTGCAAAACGCTCAAACACCGAAATCCCATTATTTCCTATGGGTATGGTTCACACCTGGGCGTATTACAGGCCGTATGGACGCGCTACAAAACGCCCTACGCCCAAAGAAGTACAGGAGCTTCTTTGGGGCGTATTTGCCGCGCATCTATTGGGATACAGCCAGGTAGCTCTCGGAAACGCGCGGTTTTTACGTGTGGAGCCACCCTAATGAAAATCAATGGAGCCACCCTTGTACAGCAGCATTGTCACCCCTGTGGGGAGGGTGGTGTTCGATGCACTAGCAGATTTAGATGGACTTGACAAATTAAATGTGAACCCCCGATTACACTTTTTAAGCAATTACTGCAACAGTTTTGTTGTTGTTTTTGTCTTTTTGGGATCTAGGTTTTTTCATAAATGAATGAAAGCACCCCTGTCAGCGTGAAAAGGTTTGTCTCAACTCTCTGTCATTTTTATTGGATAAAGCATACAAAAAAAATGACAGAGAGTTGAGACAAACCTTTTCACGCTGACAGGGGTGCTTTCATTCATTTATGAAAAAACCTAGATCCCAAAAAGACAAAAACAACAACAAAACTGTTGCAGTAATTGCTTAAAAAGTGTAATTTCTTTACTCTTTACTCTCTGGAGAGGGAGGTTCACTGGACAGAAGATTTCCGTGAGTATAAGGCGTCGAGAGGACTTTAACTTTTTTTTAATTGAGAAAGGATGAAGCAGATTAACGTGGCTCACCTTTATCTTTAACCTCCCTGGCGGTATTCCCGAGTCAGGCTCGGGGTGAATTTTCAATGCTAGGAGCGGTAACCCCGAGCCAGACTCGGGGCTGCAGAGAAAACTGACACTCACCTTGTCCCTGCGATCCCGCGGCGTCCTCTGCTGTACGCGGCTCGAAAATGAAACTAAAAGCTGGCATCTGACTTTTAGTTTCGTTTTCGAAATCTGCTATGATTACACTTATATATCAAACTATTTCACTTCAATTTTGTCCCTAGAGCTTTGTCCACTGCCCTGCCTGACACTTTTTCACAATTATAAGAAATTATCATATAATAAATAATTATAAAAAATTATAATAAAATAATTAAAAAAATGGTCCAGTAAATGGGAATTCCGGGGGCGTTGCCTGATCCGTACCACAGTAAATAAAGTACCAAGTTCGCACATCACTGAGCTCGGTCGCAGAATCCTCGCTGTCCTCACTTTCAGTGTCTGTTGAGGAATTTCCCAACGAATCGCTATCACTCAATTCTGCAAGTAGTTCTAATTTACTATCGCTGTTTTCTACCTGGTCTAAAACCGCTTTTGACCTAAAACAGCGACGATTCTGCGACCGAGCTCAGTGATGTGCGAACTTGGTACTCTATTGACTGTGGTACGGATCAGGCTGCGCCCCCAGAATTCCCATTTACTGGACCATTTTTTTAAATTATTATATTATAATTTTTTATAATTATTTATTATATTATAATTTCTTATAATTATTTATAATTTATTATATTATAATTTTTTAATTTCGTGTTTCAAACTTTATCATACCTGGGATGTCTACTGGACTCTTGTTTGGACAGATTTAGGTGAGTTATTCCTAGGATTTACTAAGAACTACAGGCCTACAATGTAAAACAACATATTTGCTTGAAAAACAATGTACCGCTTTTGGTACCTAAAATCCTGAATAATCATACCGCCAGGGAGGTTAAAAAAGATAAAGGTAAAAATATGACAGCATGTTAAAAATGTAATTGTAATACTTAAAATCACTATTGAAAAAAAACATGGCAGTTTCTATACAAAATTACATGTTTACAGATTGTTTCAATTACATTTGTACAGTGTAAAAGGTTTGCATCATTTTGGAAAATCCTCAGGATTGCATCCAACACATACGCTCTGCTAATGTGTGTACAGATCTGTTAACAATGCAAGTATAGAAGCTGCACATCTGAGCAGAAAGTTGCCAGCGAATGATCGAGTTCTCCAATCAGCATCAAGCATTCCTGAGTTCTTAAATTAAGGCTGAGTAATGGAAGTGCACGGTGGGGCAGAAGGTTAATAGGACTCAGAGATCAAAAGACTTCATGTCAGCAGTGGAAAGAGAAGTCAAGTTCGTAGTTAAATATGTAAGGCTCAGTATCCATAGTAAGTCCTGGCTTTTCCGAGATAACCTGCAGGAATCAGCGCTGAACAAACATTACATTGGCTGCTTCATCTAACAGAACATCGACTTGTATTAAAGTAAAATAATGTTTGCACAGATAATACACCTTGCCTGCTGTGCTTGCACTAAGCATGCATACCCAGGTTCAGGAGAGTGGGGGTGGCGGGTATGTTTGCCAGATGCCATAGGGGGGCTAGCTATGAGGTAAGGTGATTGACCATTAAAGAAAAAGTGCACTTATATGTTTGGCCCCCTCTCCTGACCTAACTCTCACCTTCACCCTTCCCAAATCTCTACTTATGGATTTTCGAGGGCAGCTGCTCCAGGGTACAATATCTGTGGAGGAGGAGGGTAAGATCATTTAGATCATGGGAAAGGGGCACAAGGGAATACAAAATTTAAAAAAAGAGCATTTAGCCTTTATCCAAAAAATAGATCACAAGACTTTGTCCTTAAAGGAGAACTATGGGGTCAGGGCTTTTCCCCATAGTTCTCCTAAGGTTCACGGGAGAACACAAACTAGCATTCTCCCGTGACCCAAAGCTCAGTATACCGCGAGCTACAGTTCGTGGTACACTGAGACGCGCAACCGGGACGGATCCTGACAATACTGTCTGGATCCACCCAGCTGCGGGATTGACAGCTGGCTCTGCCTATCCAGAGGCAGAGCCAGCTGTGCCCGCCCCCTCCCCTGTCCGTTTCACCAGTCAGCACTGGAGGATCAGACGGGGGGGGGGGAATCCCTGCAGGGAGCCGTGAGGGACAGTCACGGCTCTCTGCAGGGATAGATCGAGAAGTGAGCGAGCGACGGTATGTGTTCGCTCACTTCCCGATCTACTAAGCTGACCTGTGCCAGTTTCATTGTAACAGGTCGGCTCAGATTATGAGGCCGAGTGAAAATTACTCGCCTCATAATTCTCCTTTAAATCATCCCAACACCAGTGTTTCATGATGGAACCTCAATACTAATTTAAAGTAAAACCTGCATCCTGCAAACATAATACTGTTATGGATGTACAGCAGGTACTGTACAATGACATATCCTACCTTCTCAGTGCCAGCCTCCTCTTTGATCTCCATCCAGAAATTCCCATCTCAAATGAAAAGAATCCTATGTATATTCTGACGGAGCACACGTTGTAGAAGGTGGAGAGATTTAGATATTTTTCAGGCCACTCTGGTAACTCAACTGGAAAGCAGGTTGTGCCAGAAATCTTGGAGCGGGTATCTTATAATGTGAGCTGCTTTGTAGTTATGTAACTTTGATGGCTATGCACTGAATACAAGTTTCCTTTGATCATTTGTTACAGCTGAACTCTGGGCACAAAAACTTTCATTTAAATATATTCCTCGATATCCACCATGCATATAAATCTGCTTTTTGTGTACCAACCCAGATATTACCATATAAGAGTAGCAGTGACATCACTGTGCTACACATAACGGAAGTGTGGGAGGGACCCAACAGCTCCACCTACTGCAGGGGGGTGGATACAAGACCAGTGTCCTTGCACCAGAAGAGAGAGCAGCAGTGACTGGTCTTTATTACAGGAAGCTCCTACACAGAGGCAACATTTCTGCCTGGATTACTGCACAGATCTGGACGAAAAGCACAAAATCACACCAAGGTTCAAGTTAGAACACATATGCCTCTTGTATTTAGACAATATTTGTTTATCCCCGAGTTCAGCCTTAAAGTTACTGAATACTGTTATTTTTCTAGCTAAATTACAGAAACAAGACTATAAATTCGTTTGAATATCTTTGCACACAGAAACATCAATGGAGTTATTAATAAAATCTCCAACCAGTGTAAAGCTGGGCGTATGCTGTTCACATAGCACTAGCATGTCTAGATGGTGTTGAGGGGTATAGAAGATTGCTCAACAAGTTTTTATATTTAAAAAAGTGCTGACGGTTTAATCAAAGCTGAATTGTTCAGACAAATGTGATGCTTCTTTTACAATGACACAAAGATGAAGGTGATGAACATTCAGAAATGTGGATGCCTCGGGTTCTAATTTGATATTTAGTAACAAGTACCAACTGCCTTCATTCCAATCTATGTTGCTTTTTACAGAGATCTGGATGGGTCTAATGATGTACACATCAGTACCTTTGTATAATGTGACTCAAAAGTGAAGAATTCAAGAGTTAGCTTTACAACCACATGGAAGACGAGATCTTGCCCGCTCAGTGAAGAGCACTCTTGCATTGTCTATGGTAAAAGGTAGGCAGGCTATTGGAAGGATTCCAGGCTCAAGAATAGTGTATCACCAAAATCCCCCACTAAAAGCTTTAAGAAATAAGTGAACTTAGCCTTTAACCTGTTAATGTAATTTCAAAATTCACTTCCTGTCTGCAACCACCGGTATCTACTGAACATCATTGCACTGGCATCCTCATAGTGACAGCAGTGGACCATGCCTGCACAACATGCATCACCTGCCTGCTCGTAGTCTCCTTTAGTGCCAACACATTTGGAAGATAGTCGTCACTCCATAACAGAAAGTGCCTGAACAAGGACATTCATGGTAGGATCAGTAGGCATTCTTTGAATGAAAGTTGCAGATTAAAGGAATGCCAGTTAGGGTTTTATTCTTTACTTTAAGAACACAGTAGAGTACCGTCCATGATACTCAACTGTGTTGTTGAAGGTGCACTTATAGTGCTACCATCGTCTTCACACAAAATAATATTTTTCTACTCTAAACTACTCTGAACTCAGTGGAAAAATGAGCACCGTTCAGATGATGTTGGCTACATAGCTGACATTCTTAGTGCTTGGCTGTAGCATACCACCAGAAATGTACCGGGCAGTGCTGGAGATCTGCCATTCAAAAATAAATAGCTGCCAGAATGCCAAAAGTAATGATCCCAGGCTCGTGTGAAGTGTACAGAGAAAGAATGCGTGTTTATTCACATACTTCTTATAAAGCAACCCTAAAAATGGAAGACTTTTCTTGTTTTCATTTTTCAGCATACCGTAGGCCTTCATAATATAATCTACAGCACTCGAGAGTTCACAGCACTGTCTTCATGTTACCAGCACATTCTCCGTACACATCAGTGAACACTGTCCAACAAAGCTGCAAGTGGTGCCTCAAGGAAGCACTCAAGTGCGAGCATTTTACGGAATTTTGCAAACATACTTATGGAAGCATCACTTTAACATTTTCCAAACAAACATTTGGTGCATTAAGTAAATATGTTCTATTTCATGGTAGAATTTTCCATCCAGTACAAAAGAAATGGTCTGAACGCTATGGGAAGGTCCTGTATGTTACAGGTAAAAGAATAAAGTTTTTTGGTCAAATTGGTTAAATTTATTATGTTCACAGGTTTGTAAACTATTGGTTTATGTTTTTAAGCAATGTGTATAAAAGAAATGGCTGCAGACTTTGCAAAACCACCTATGCCCGATGTGCAATGAATAGGGAGGGGATATGTGTTATTCTGACCTCTCCTGATCTTCAGCCCTGTTTCATAGGGACACCAGAAATCCAGAGCTATAAATCAATTAAGCCAATTGGTTGCTAAGGCAACACGTTTACATTTGTTACACTCTTTATACATTAGGCTTGAAACTCTTTGCTGCTTGTGCCATATTCATCCTGCAATGAATACAAGACGTCTCAAAATGAAACACTCTCTAGCGCCAGTTACAATATCTCAATAAGTAGATGCTCTATAAAGAAAATCTATATGCATATTGTCATTTGCTGCAGCCCTTATTTTTGGATTTTAGATTTGCTTTCTACCTTCACACTGGGATTTATCATCTGCACCTTTCACATTCCGTGGGAGCTTGTACGTATGGATTTTTTGCCCAATCCATGAGGGACATCGCATAAGCGAAACAGAAGAGCTGGATTTATTAGAGACCCGTTTTCTTTATTCCATTTTCACAGCTTGAGATTTATTAGATAGCAAGTCCATGCGTGCAAAGCGGCTTGTCAAACCTCATTACTATCTTCTATAGAGCTGATCAATACAGCCGACCAGGAGGAAACCTGACTGAGATTTTCAATTAAGCAGATCAGAAGGAACTTGTATTTGCCAAAATGTTTAATTATCCAGATGAATGCATTAATGCTTACAAACAAACCTTTAAAAGAAAGCCACAATTCCCTGCTATCAGCTGGAGGTTTCGAGAAAACGTGAAGCCGGACAAAGCACTGTTTTCTCAAACATTAGTTTAACCATTTTGCCGCAGGGGCCTTTGTAATTTGCTGGAACACCAAGCTATCGCACCAGTAGAAACTGGCCACGCACCAGTAGAAGTTATTAAAAAAAAAATTCAGAATGTTTGTTCCACAAATCCCAGTCACGCCTTATGGGACTAGCAGTTCAACAGTTAGAGTGGTGAGGTTGCCTACCCCCAGCATCTAATGGTAAATGAGATCAAATAATTTTAACGTAGTGGCAAAAAAAAGAAATCTAAGGAGCAGGATGGAAATTTGGTTCGAGAAACTCCATTAATTCCAAAATTTAAATCAAGTGAAATTTTGAACATTTGTCAAGCCTCTGATGGCATTATTGAATGTAATGGTGAGATATTTCCTATAAGCGTTCATATGAAAATCTACCAGTCTGTAGCTAATACAAGAGTATCAGGGATAGACCAACATGTGGCCAAGAAAAGGCCCATCCATGAACATTTGACACTCAAGATGCCCTACAAGCTGTCCTACAAGCGGTACATATTTGTTCCATTGTGAAGCTCAACCACCTGCATCCAATCCCTAGGAACCAACCACTTACCTCTTTTTCCAATACTTCTTACCACTTTCCTTCTATCTGCAAAATGTCTTCCCTTCCATTAGACCAGTTTTATCTTTAGAAATGCATATAAAATTGAAAAACACCATTAAAAATGATATCAACAAGTTACAGCTTAGGTGAGATTTGAGGTCCTTGTTCGGTCATTTCTTGCTTGGAGATGAAAACTGTCTATTAATTCTCTATCTATTCTACGCGTGTCATTTGCACCCCTGGTGAAGAGTAAAGCCAGCTATGATGACCCACATTGTGCAGGTAGGTTGTCAACAGCACTGTTCTACAGCAATGATGTGGAGGCAACACTGCATTGTAGAATATTCTGCATCTGTAGTCAGTATTTCAATACACGCATGTAAAAGCATGGGAAAAAAGGAAGAAGAGTTTTCAGGATGTGAACATTTCTTGGATGATTCAGTGTCTTGGCGTGTGTAAACAGAAGCACTTTACAGGCCATTACATGTGTTTTTTTCATGAAGGATCTTACTGCCAGCAAGATCCTGCTTATATATCAGTTTTTAATTTTGCCCGTGCGTATGAGCCCTAAATTGAAATATTAGAAACAGCTTAGATTAGAACAATTTAGCAGAATATGACAATGTTACTGAATCCAGACCAACTGCTACCAACCAGAATATTATGACCTTTGTTGAATGAGAACAACCTGTAATCAGGACAATTTGTCAATTCTATCCCCCCGCCCCCTCTTTCCCACCACCTTCAGACTTCTTCTACGTGTCTTTCCTTTGACCACGTCACTGTGGTCACACTAATCCCAACACTTTTGCATAAAACAAATAAGAGTACAGTACCTACAACAGAAAGGAAAATGTATTTGCGTTTTGCTTTTACTGGAATTAACCATTTTAGAACAAAGAGGGACCAACTGCCTACTATGAATTTGTGATGCTCTGGGGCTCTCATCTATGTGATCTTTCAACTGTCAGAATTGCCTAAAATTAACGTACTCTCATTCCCAAGGCTGGACCATCAAAACATGCACAGAGCCAGGTCAGCCAGTATCCAATCAGCGCATTAAAGTACTGACACAGCTATGGGAATGTACAACCAATAAGAGCATTACAACACTCACTGAGCTCTGCAAGACAACAGCAAATCAGGGCAGTACAACATTCATACACCATGCAGTCAATCAGTGCATTAAAGCACTGACAGACATGGCAATGCACAGTATAACCCAACGGTAGGCCACTGCAACATTCCAGCTGTGCTGAAACTAAAAATCCCACCATGCCTTTTTCTCCGGGAGCCATACCTTTGGCTGGTCAGTCTTGCAATGCCTCAAGGTACTAGTAGTTCAACAGCTGAAGCGCTGAGGTTGCCTACCCCTGACATAACCAATCAGAGCATTACAACACTCAACAAGCTGTGCAGCAAATCAGGGCAATCCAACATTCACGGAGAGAGGCCAGCTTGCAGCCAATTACAGCATTGAAGTATTCTTGGACTGAATAACACGAAGACAATTACGAACAATCGAACTTTCACAAATGTGCGAACACATATACACTATACAAAGGTCAGCTGCTTGTTATGTTCAATATTTAATGTCCCATGAATTATTGTTGAAGGGGGAAATGGCTTGTAATCTGACCTCTCAAATCCTATGCACATCCATCCAGAACTCCTCTGTGAGACAACCTGTGACCTGCCTTACAAGTAAATACCCAATAAATATTGGCAAAGGCACCGAGCAGAGAGAGAACACCAATTGTAGGATGAAAAAAAGCACAATTAACACTCGTAACAAATTATTAAACATTTTAGGAAACGTGAACCTAAAAAGATTTTAAAGTAACTTTGTAAACACGTCTTATCTTATATGCCAAGACAAACATCCCAGGAATGCTGTGAAATGCTCTTGGCCACAATGAAAGCAATTGCTAAATATTCTGAGCTAATACTTAGCTAAGAATGCGAACAGACCAACAACTGCCACTGGAGTGGAAAGAAGAAAACACTTAAACCAGAACGATTACTAGAATTTTAGGCAAGAGGTTTCAAATAGTTTGAAGGCCTTATTTCAAAAGACTATGATGATAACAGGACTTCTCGCCTCAAGGACTTCTCTAGAGTCTCTCCCATCCTCTGGAACTCTTTACCCCAACCTGTCCGACTATCTCCCACGCTGACTGCCTTTAGGCAATCCCATAAGACTCATCTCTTCAGGGAAGCCTATCCCACCTCAAACTAACCACTCAACCATCAAGTTCTCAAACAATTTATCCCCACACAGCTATCTCATCAATTGCCCCTCCCCTTTTAGATCGTAAGCCCTCAGGTGCAGGGCCCTCCTTTCCATCTTGTCTTGAATTGTATTGTGATTATAATGGCTTCCTTATATTGTAAAGCGCTGTGCAAACTATTGGCGCTATATAAATCCTGTATAATAATAACAACAACAAATATTATATTCTGATAACTATAGGCAGTTAATACATTGAATTAAATGTGGTGAGAACATTAAATTCATGTTTTATTTCACATGCCCTTATTTCCATTTTCTTTACATGCAAATGAGCCAGTAAAAGTGAGAGTGAAGAGACTAGTGATGAGTTCACCCAATCAGAGACGAGGAGGTGCATTCCCCGATTTAAAACCATACTTTACAATGTGGTGGGGAACGCCCCCACCACAACTTCCTCCACACGTTGGGTGAGGAGTTTTGTGCGGGCCTAAGCAAACTCAAGATAACTTACACCAAGCCTAGTCCCATTTCTAGTTGGCACCTATGACAACACTGCCAGAGGTGAATTAGCAGTTGTGGAGTGTGTTTTTTTTAAATATTATTTTCGAATACGAGTAAAAAACTTAAAATGCGACATTCATAAGAAGCACTGGAAGGGTGCAAAAAGGTAACAGTAGTTGGGATGATCAACACTGCAGTGAGTGATTACAGCAGTCACCCTTTAGATCCCATTCACAGCCATGCGTGTAGATTTTGTGCAGGTTATTGTGCGTTTCACTGCCCTCTACCATGCACTGACACGCGTTTTGTATTTTTGTTTGTGCGTCACCAAAAGACTGACTTTTGACCATGCACCAGAGTCACTTAAACTGCACTGTAACACAGCACTTGTGGGTTCCGGTGTGAGGGCGTAGGCAAACAGGGCTTTCACAGATTGTGCACTTATCCATACTGCCCGACAACCACCCCACCAAATGCATATGCAGAGCCGGGAAGAAGATCAAGCAAAGATATATCGCATTGGTGGGGAGAAGGTAAGGATAGCACCCTGGCGTGGCTTCTGGCATTGCCAGGGGTGCTTTCAAATTTTCTCTGAGTGGAGGGAGGAACCCAAACGTGAAAAGGGGCTAACCAAAGTGAAAAGGGGGCGCTGATGTGAACGGTGAGGACTCTAATGTGAAGTTGGAAACTCAACAGCATCTTTTTTTTTTTGCTAGCGGTTCCCCCTTAAAAAACACCCCAGACTCCTATCTAGGATAAGGCTTTGGTATTCATTTTGGTGGAAGGGACCACAGGTTTTGTTACATTTTATACTGGGTGCCTTGAGATTTTGCATACATTTAAAAGGTGCCATGACAAAAAAAAAGTTTGAGAGACTCTGCTCTAGCCCAGAACAGACATATGAGTGGGTTGTGATTTTCCTACTACATGCTCATTCCTGGTTACTGACGAAAAGCATTGAGGTCAGAGACAACCAGACCACTAGCACTTGCAGAGGTCAGAAATGGCAGCCCCTACATATCTCTCAGTACATGGTTCCTTTAAATGCAGGACTTCAGCAGTGATTCAAAATAGTCATTAGCCTTCTTTAGCTCAGTAATCTCATTTCACAGGAATATGCTATATTTAGGACGGAGCCAAGATCTCTTTTTTTAACCTAGGTGCTAACTTTATCAGTGTGACAAGTTCATCTCGGTGACCCTGCATGAAATCTGCATGATAAAGAAGCTGCATGGGAGTGTTTTTGAGAGACTTTCTGTTGATGTTCGATACAGGAAAGAAACAGCTGTGTTGGTTGTTGGCATCCGACACACAAAGACATTTGGAAGAGGCTACAGGATGTAAGTGTAACAAGATCGCACACCAACACTTGATCTGTGGCTTCCACAGCACGAAGAGTATGCCTCTGGCAGCCAAATGAATAGAACTAAATATTCAAACATCACAAATAGCAAATTTGTTGGTACCCTTCCTCGAAAAAAGAAGAACCCACAATTTTCTATAAAACAATTTAAAATTGACAAAAATAATTGGCATCCACCATTGCTTATTCCATATTCAGTGTAAATTTGACCTTGCTTCCCCCCCCCAACCCAGGGCTGGACAAATCCAAGGAGCTAGATAGCCAATGCTCCTTAAAGAGGGGCGCCCAACTACAAGTGCTCGCGTTCGCCTAGGTGCAAAAAATGTTATACTCGGCTGAACCTCAGAGCCAGTGGGCCATTAGGGCGGTCCTTCCAGCCTCTCTCCAGTGGTCTAAGATCCCGTGAGTCATCACGTCCAATACACTGTGTAATGGACGCGAGGACACCAAGTGACATACCATCGCTGGAGTGGAGGAGGAGGCAGGCTAGAAGGAGCGCTCTAACAGCCAGCCAGCTGTCAGGTTCGGATGGGTATAACTGTGTTATTTTCGCACCTAGACGAAAACAAGCACTTAACCCTTGCAGTGCGGGGTTGACCCACTGCAAGGGTTAAGAAAACATTTCCCCGGAGTTCTTCTTTGAGGTTTTCTCTAGTTGTTGTCAATAGAGCTTGGCTCCTGGATTGGATAAGCTGGATACTAGATTCCATATTAATTTGTCCACCCCTGCCCTAACTTTTTTGCTGCACAACCTTTAGAGGCAATCACTGCAAACCTGTGATCTCTCAATGAGACTTCGGCACCTGCCAACACATCGTTTGGCCCACTCTTCTTGAGCAAACTGCCTCAGCTGTCTCAGGTTTGAAGAGTGACTTCTCCAGACTGTATGTTCATGTATGATCAGCTCTTTCCATGGATGTGCAATAGGATTCAGATCAGGGGGTCATAGATGACCACTTCAGAACAGTTCAATGTTTTGTTCTTAGCCTTTTGCTGTGTGCTGCTTTTGCTGAGTTTTGCGTCATTATTGTGTTGGAGGACCCATGACCTGTGACACTGGGCAGTATGTGTCCAGTATGAGTCCCTTGATAGCATAGTCTTTGAGGTTTGATTGTGTTGTGCAAGCTTTTAATGCACTCTGTGCCAGAGACAGCACGTCAGCCCTGAAACATAATTAAGCCTCCTCCATGTTTCACAGTAGGTATAGTGTCTTTTTTCTGAAAGCTTTATTTTCTCACCTGTGTGCATAAAGCTGACATGACTTGCCAAAAAGCTGCAGTTTTGTCTCACCTGTCCAAAAAACATTCTACCACAAGTAGTGTGCCTTGTCGAAATGCATTTTAGCAAATTCTAGTCTGGCTTTTTCTTGTTTTCCTTTCAACAGTGGAGTCCTCCTGAGTCTACTTCCTATGAGCCCACTGTCGCTCAAAAAAGTGATGTATAGTGCAATCAGACACTGATGGACCTTCACTATGGGAGTTCACCTTGTATCTCTTTGGAAGTTTTCCTTGGCTTTTTGTCTACTATTCGCAGAATCCATCTGTCCAATCTGGGGTTGATTTGCCTGTTGCGGCCTCGTCTAGGTAGGTTGACTACACTCCCAAGGACCTCAACATTTCTAAATAATGTAATCTGTAATCACAGGGAAATCAAGCTCCTTGGAGATGGTCCAAGTGCGTGGTCAAAAAAGGCGGGACGCTCGCACCTGAAAATGCTGCATGAGCTTCTTTGCTGTGTTTGTCTTGCGTGCGGCAGGCCATTGAAAGGAAAGGGCTGATGCGCAGCAAACATGCACATGAACGAGCGTGGGTTTACGCATCATGAAGTGTGAACAGCGCCCTATGATCATCAATGTCAACAGGAATAAAAGTGAGGCTAAAACCAAAATTTTAAGTTGACACCAGAACAAGAATAGAAGGGAAATTTTCCAATGGGCACACCCCCCATATCAACTGCCTCTGAGGGGTTTCCCTCACATTGGAAAGATTTTCTCTCAATTCCTGTTGAGGCTACAGGACAAGAAGTGAAGGGAAATCTCCTTGATAAGAGACAGATTAAAAAAAAAAAAGTTTTGGCTTTAGGTATACTTTAATCGTGTTCAAACTGCTCTCTGGTCTGGGTTTCCATAGCTGTCGTGTGACCTGTGATGTCACTTCCGGAGTCACAGAGGCCAGGAAAATCCAAGTCAGAGAGAAGCTTCTTTGTGAAGATGTGTATGCGTAGATGACCTTACCACTCCACCACAATGATAATGCCATCAGCTTCACCACCAAAAAGCCTGGCAGTTGCAGTGTCTCCAAGAACAGGGCAACCTCTAGAATATAAAAGATCTTGTATATGGTTGGCCCACACTTATACGGTCTCTCTGTTGTGCCTATACTGTAGTCTCTCCTACTACACCCCACATTTAGGCATGTTTCTACAAGTGGGAAGTTCTTGGAGAGCCATTAACCCAAAACCACAAAACAGGTTAGGAGTTCCAAATTCACTGCCAGAGGCAGTGGCTGACTAAGCAGAGATACTCAAGAAGGATGATGACATCCTGGTACCTTAAACATAAAAAAACTGAACAATGACAGCTGCCTAGATCTGTCATGACAGGTTCCTTTTCAAAGGTGTGCAGGAAAAAACCACAGCAGATTGCTAAAGGTAACTACAATGGGTGATACATTAGAACAGGAACACAATTGAAAGAAAAGGATAGCCTATTGAAAGAAGAGATGCAGAGAACCAATGAACTGAGTGTGAATGGGGTCAGGTCAGATGCAGCCTGTTCATTCTGTGTTAGTATTCCTTTCATTTCTATAAACTGCACTATTCTGCTAGTAGGAAAAAAATGGATTGCTAGACACCTGGTCACTGTTGGTGCTATCCTATGCTATGTTTATTCACCCCGTCACAAATCCTTTACATACTTTGCAGGAAGCAGACAGAAGATCTACTTTCAGAATCGTGGAACCTGCTCAATACAAATGTAAAATGAGACAGATAAAACATGCTTCTGTAAGTTACAAGGGACATTTATCTAGCTAGCAACATTTTCAGGACTGGAACAAGAATATAGCAGCTTTTCTCCTTTAAAGTGTGAACAAAGCCCAGACATAACCCATGTGACCCGCTGTAGGCGAGATTTACAAACGCGCCCTTGTTTGCACCATACTCGAGAACAGATGAGGCCATGAGCCCAGCCATTTCTTTCATATAAATACACATCTACATGCTAACTACAGAGAGCAGCTGCCAGACTGTAACTGGGCCTGCCAAATGTGAGCAAGCCTGCAATATACTCGTCACCACAAGGAAGAAGTATGGAGACTGAAGACAGGCTACATGAATAGCGCCAGAAAAATGTTCTCAATGAACACACTGACCTCGGAGGACACACTCACTCTGTTGATGGAGGTTATATTTAGCTTAGGTAACTTCCTGAGCACCGCGGCATTAACACTGTCTCTCAGAAGCATGAATGGCTTGAATGGAGGTAATAGTAGACCAAAGATGAGAACAGCATAAACAATAATCGTTCCTCAATGCAAGTAAACTAAAATAACAGATAGATAATAGCAACATTCAAAAAGTAAGGAACAATAAAAAAACAAAAAATATGGTATTCCACAGAATTTATGGATTCCACCATTATACAGGTGAAACTCGAATAATTAGAATATCGTGCAAAAGTAATTGCAGTAAGTGCTGCAAAAGGGGCCCAAACCAAGTACTGAGTACATATGCATGCTTGTACTTTTCAGAGGTCCGATATTGTTCTATGTACAATCTTTGTTTTATTGATTGCATGTAATAATCTACTTTTTTGAGGTTGTGGATTTGGGGTTCTTGGGGTTTTCATGAGCTGTAAGCCATAATCATCACAATTATGACAAATCACGGCTTGAATTATCTTGCTTTGCATGTAATGAGTCTATCTCATATATTAGTTTCACCTTTTAAGTTGCATTAGTGAAATAAATGAACTTTGCACGATATTCTAATTATTCGAGTTTCACCTGTATATTTACATAAATTCAGTTTTAACGAGGAAGAGACCAGTGGTGTCCAACAGATGAACTGCCCATTTGGTGAGAAGTTGGTAATTGCATTCAACATTCTATCAAGGTTTTAAAGAACTCCAGCTTGTAGAAAATTAACTCTCAAGGTGGAGCTACCCCTACACTGCAAAGGTAAACTGCTTGTTTTTTCTCTTAGAAGAAATACCTAATCCTTGGTCTTGCGACAGAGACCGTTCACCTCTCTCCCGTTCTGCTCCAGCTGTGGTACGTCACTCGGTGTTCTCACGTCGAATACCGGTGAATGGACTGTACTAGATGTGATGTCAGAGGGGCTTAGACCGCTGGGGCCAAGGGAAGAAGAAGCTACAGAGTTCAATCTAGCATCCTGGCGGGATTAAGGATCAGGTGGCTATTTCTTCTTTATTTGAGCCCCTAGAGAAAAATGGGCAGTTAACCCTTGCAGTGTGGGGGTTGCCCCACTGCAATGGTTAATTTCTACAACTGGGAATTCTTCTGTAAGACACGAAATGCCAGATTGCTGAAATGCTGGAGAATGGAGTTTACTGTAAACTGAAAGCCTTAGAAATGTATCTAGCTTTTAAAAAAAAAAACTGAGCTGAACTAGTTCCTGAGGAAGCCCATTCCACATTTTTACACATCTTACTGTGAAGAAGCTTTTACGATATGGGAAGGTTAAGTCTCTTTTCCTTCAGACACAAAGAATGCCCCCTTGACCTTTGCAATGACCTCAAAGTCAATATCTTTGAACCAGATTCACTATATGGAACAATATCAGTTCAGCTAATCTTTCATCACCTTTCTTCCATGACTTCTATCATTTTAATTGCCATTCTCTGCACTCTTTCCAGTTCCCTAAACATCCTGTTTGTGGACCTGGTGCCTAAAACTGAACTGCATATTCCAGATGAAGTCTTACTCAAGTTTTGTACCGGGTCAAGGTCATGTCTCTCACTGGAGTCTCATCCTCAGTAACTATAGGCCAAGTACAAGTTTGCTAAAAACCTCGCCATATACACAGCTGACTTGATGGTTTTTGTTTTTTTTACTATAAAGAAAAACAAATGAAAGCCGGGGGATTAGCGCCACGTTCCCTTCAAATCCCATGCAAACTCTTGGGACCTTCGATGAAATGGAAATGTCCGATGTCAATCCAACAGCTCAAGACAGTTTCTGCTGATTTCCTGCATACATGGAGAGTGACAACAGGAAATCGATACAACCACGGCTTGTGCATTGGGACGGAAGAACAGCTATTCTAACTATTATCCGAGATGCGAGTCAAGAGGGGTAGGACAATGGAAGGGTTCATACATGCTGACATTTAGTCATGCTTCCATTTGGCTGAGCTGTGTTCAGAAACAGTGGGGGCAGCCCTGACCCCCATATAGAACAAATACTATTGATTCTTGGAGGAAATGTGCTGTCAGTTCAAACCGGCACTTTTTTTCCGATTGCTTAACGCACTGCAGCTTAAGGCAGTCAACTGGGGCCTCATTTATCAAGATGTCCAAAAGAAGAACTGCCCTTGCTGCCCTGTGCAACCAATGAGATGCGCGGTTTTCAAACCTGCACAAGAAATGTTTTTCTCTCCTTACTGGCAGCAAACTTCATCCTCTTACTATGGGCGCTTTGCGTTTCTTTCTAAAATCTATTATTAGATATTAAAAACCTGGTGACAACGATTGGCCACATGCCTTCAGTGTATACTCGCGTTTTCAAAGGCCACACCCTTTAGCTTTTGTCCCTATCTACGTGGCATTCCGAAATGCCTTGTTTGGCACCTCCAGCAGATTGACTGACAGTGGCCAAAGGATGGGAACTTCCTGAAGAGACATCAGCAGGGCACAAAACATGCTGCCTTTTTGCCCCGATCACCAATTGCTCATTATGGAGCGTGGGGAACATCGCATAACCAGAACATAGAAGAGACTGATAAAGATATTTGATAGATTGTTCACTTCTCCTGCCTTCTCCAAACTCTTCACCCTTTTGTGAATAACCCTGTATATATTTTCTGAAAGCAAAGACCCTGTAGAATAATAAAATGGTGGCAGTTGCAAATGTTTATGTCACACGATATTAGCGCAACTCTTTATCAAAACCCAGAATTTTCTAAAAAATTTTATTTTAGTGACTAAAAAAAACAATATAATACCCAAGTTTTTAGTAAAATATAAAAGCTAATGTTGCGCCCAGTAAATAGATACCCTCAACATGCCCAGGTTAAAAATTGCGTTGTGTCTGTAAATTTGTGACAAAATACAGTACCCTAAATTGTCTAGGTCTTCGGTTTAGAGATATCCATACAGAAAAATGGCACCACATGTCTGCAAAAAAAGACACATGTATTTGTGTGCTGGGGGAACACAATTTTGCATGCGTTCATGGTTTGTTGCATGGCATACGGGTGTGAAGTTGGGGGGGTAAGTTACATTTTCTGTCAGGACTTTATTTCTGAGAAAATAAAGTCCTGTAACCCATTGAGTACATTTCCCCAAAGGCCCATAGATACCCGACATAGGCGGTAACCCTTTCCTGCTCTATCTTCATATGTAAGATGTAAAGGTCTCTTTAGGTGAACACAGACTGCTCATTTGTGCAATGTACTTCTATGCACAAAATTATGTATTCAATTTCCCCCGAATTACAAAGACTATTCATTCAGAGACTGTGGGCACCTAGAACACGCATGAAGAAGGACCGTGTGTTGAGTGAACACAACAGATGTATTAAACAGAGCCTGGCATTTGCAGAAAAACAAGGATTTTCCATTCCGTCTTTCAATATTTTCTCGGTGACTAGAAATGGTAATAAAGCACGCTGCGAGAATTCCAAAATCATGACAGCTTGGGCCGCAATGTATGCCATGACAAATCACAACACTCGCTGGCAGAACACATTAGCATATAGCAGGGCCGCACTCATGAAAGCCATTGTCCAGAAAGAGTAAGCAGATACTGAAGCCAACAAAACGCTCAATTATTTATAGAAGGAAAACAAAAACTGTTTAGAACAGGGGTAGGAACCTGTAGCACACCGGATGTGGCAAAACCACCAAACCCATCATGCATCTGCCTCTGGTAGTCATGCCTGTGGCTGTCAGACTTGCAATGTCTCATGGGATTTGTAGTTTCACCACAGCTGGAGGGCCAAGGCTGCCCTGGTTTAGATACACATATAGATAAACAAAGCTACAGACTAAAAATTAGATTGGAAGAACGTTAAAAAAAACCCAACTCCAGCCATTTTGTTTTGTATAGAGTAGAGGAATAACCTCTGTCAGGTGTTTCATTTAATTGCTGTCAGTGTTCCAATTAGAAGGATTTTTCCCTAATTTCCTGTACTAGACACTGGGATAGAAAATGAAGGGGCAACTTGGTGGCAATGAGTAAGGAAGGGATCAAAAATGTGTCCTTTTATTGCCATGTTCCCAGTGGTTTTACGCTCACTTCCCGTCCTGCAAGGGTTAGCTGCTCAATTTTGCCTCAGGCAGTGGTGGGCAAACTCCATCCCTCCAGTTGTGGTGAAAATACAAATCCCATCATGCACCTGTCTCTGGGAGTCATGCCTGTGGCTTTGAGAATATTGCAATGTCTCATGGGACTTGTAGTTCCACAACAGCTGGAGGGACGGACTTTGTCCACCCCTGGTCTAGGGGGATTCTTTAAAGCAGTTTTACTTACCTGATCCCCTCTCCCACAAGTTCAGCGCCTGCGGCTTCTTTCCCCCTGCGCTTGGTGCAGTTGATGGCCCGCTGACATTATCATGATGGCCCATAGCCCTGCATTATATGCAAACATGGCGAGGAATATTCCAAAGCTAGAGCAGAGGGGAGAGAAATGAGCACCGAGCAACTGGGGAGCGTGGATCAGGAAAATAAAACTGCTTTAAAGGATCCCCCCCAGACAAAAACAAGCAGTTGACCCTTGCAGTACAGGGGGAGCCCCACTACAAAGGCAAAAGGCAAGTTTTTTCCATATACAGAAATATTGGTAAGTAAACCAATCAGGTGCAATGGATGGCCAGATC
>NW_017306867.1:283992-370216 GCF_000935625.1 Nanorana parkeri | reverse complement strand
GGGCGGGGTGTGTCGTACTGGGTTTGGATCAAGCCCCTCCACACCATTAGCTGACAACGTGGACGGGCTCGGATCACACCACTGCATTGTGATGGGAACGCAGTGGTGTGCCCTGAAAAAAAGTACAGCATGTTGTACTTTTTTCAACATAGTGGGATACGACGCAGAACAACTGCCTTGCACCCTGCTGTGCCCGTAGAACTGAGTGAAATGTCATTTTCAATAAAGTTCTACCAAAAGCCAGGATTGGGCAACACACACCAGCCACTGGGTGTAAAATAAAAGAATATAAAAAGCCTAAAAAGAAGGAAAACAAATGCAATCACATTTAAAGTGACACTAAACCCAGAAGTTAAATCTCAAAAATACATTCAAGTACCTTAACTATTAACAAAAATGTATCTTATTTGTAGTGTTTGTTCCCCATGGTCCCTGCGTGTGTTGTAAAGTAGCCACCGCTCCAAGCTCACTCCCGTGATGGACTACAATCTCATGTTTAGCTAGCTAATTTGAAATGACGTTAGCCCTGGTTCACACCTAGGCGTATTGCATATGCGCGGTTTGTCGCGCGTTTTAGTTGTGCGACAAATGCGCATTTCCGAGGGCTACTTGGCTGTATCCCAATGGAAACGTGCAACAAAAAACGGCCCAAAGTAGTACATGTACCTTTTCAGGCGTGGGCCGTTTTGTAGCGCTTTAGGGACGGGCTGAAATACGCCAAGGTGTGAACCAGACCCATTGAATACAATGGGATTTACATGTTTGAGCGTTCTGTAGAGCGTTCGTCGAGTGTAGAACGCGCTACAAAACGTTCAGGTGTGAACGAGGGCTTACAGTCTATCACAGGAGTAAGCTTGGAGCTTGTAGCAGTGGCTACTTTACAACACACACAGGGACCATGGGGAACAAAAGCAGCCCCCCTCCAGAAGGAAGGACAGTGTCAGCGCCAATTCAGAAATGATTTGAGAATCTACACTTGAGTGATACACAAATAAGATACATTTTTGTTAATAGTTAAGGTACTTGAATGCATTTTTTTAAGATTTAACTCCTGAGTTTAGTGTCACTTTAACCAGTTGACATCCGCGGTGTTAAACCCCCTTTCCATCCAGGCCATTTTTCAGTGTTCAGCGCTGCGGTACTTTAACTGACATTTATTCCGTCATGCAGCGCTGTACTGAAATGAATTTTATACCCTTTTTTGGGGACAGATAGAGCTTTCTTTTGGTGGTATTTATTCACCACTGGGGGTTTTATTTTTTTACTATATTAAAGAAAAATTACCGAAATTTAAAAAAAAAAAAAAGTTTCCCCTATATTAAATGATAAAACATTTATTATTACCCAATTTTTTGGTAAAATATAAAAGATGGGGTCACGTCGGGTAAAAAGACACTAAACATGTCAAGCCTTAAAATTGCGTGCGCGCGCGAAACCTCAAAAAACGATAATACCCAAAATTGGCCCTAGGCGACGCTTTAAAAGCTGTTACCGCTCATCAGTTTAGTGTTATCAGTGATTGATGGCCCTAAAATGATTGCTCTCACTGCGACGTTGACGTTTGCGGCGATATGTAACATGTGTAGCGCAATTGTAATTTTTGCGCGCTGGGGCACCGGACGCGTATTTACGTTTATAGGCGCGTGGGGGTGGGGGAGTTAAACATTTTGGGGGGGTTTTTTCCCCTTTTTTTATATGTGGCTTTTATTTTATTTATTTTTTTATGTGTTACTTTTCTTTTTTTTATTTATATTTTTTTTTTTGCACTTATTGTTATTGCTATTATATAGGGGGATAACAACCCCTTATATAATAGCAAAGGCACACTGACAGGTCCTCTTTATGGAGATATTAGGGGTCTCTAGGACCCCTAATATCACCTGTGGACCCCAAAAGAAGCTGATAAAGCAGAGATCTGCTTTATCAGCTTCTTCTCTCTCCAGATGACTGACAGGTGAATGCGGAAGTGATGTAACACACATCACTTCTGCATTCACAGCCCTGACGGGGATCAGCAAGGAGCTGATCTCCCGTCCTCCTCCTCCTGTCTTTTCTGCCCGTGCGTGCCCGCTAGGGGGCGCGCGCGAGCAGAAAAAAATTGCCGTCTGGAGACGGCAACCCGCCAATGCTGCACTGCCGTCCGTCCGTTTTTTTACTACGGGCGGACGGCAAGAGGTTAAGGCCCGGTTCACACGTGGGCGTTATGTTGCGGGTTTCTTTTGTAGTGATCCACGGTAAAAACGCGCGTCATGAAACGCGCATATTCGATACGCCTAGGTGTGAACCCAGCCTAAGGCTCAGTAAGCTGCAATATTAAATTTTTGTTTGTGGGTTTAGATACACTTTAAACTGCAAATCGATCCATTGCATTATTACTGCATTGCAAAGTATAAAGAACACAATGCCTCAACAAAATAATGGCGTCTTAAGAATGTGCTAAATTATTAAAAGAAAAAAAAAAAATCAAGGAACTCACCACTTGCATTATTTAAGTGGAAAATTTCAAGATGAGGTCTCGGCCCTGCCAGGCTTCCACCACGAATAACAGAGGCCTCATAATGTAATCTTCGAGTACATATCTTGGAGGCCATTAAGTGAGGTCACTGGAGGTCATCCCGTAGGAACGCCCGTAGTCCTGGTTAATACTTGGAAATACTGTTGTTTCCCTATAACTATATCTGAATGTCTACAGTCCAACTCATCACCTTAGAGAAATAAATTCTCCTTTAATTAAATATCTCCATCACAGCCGGGGTTACCGTTCACCAAGAGGCTTTATTTTAGCAGTAAATAAAGAAATTCAGCACAGCACTGTTTGTTTTGTAATTAGGTGATGTCAGGATAAAGCAACAGGAAAGCTTTAATGCCATTGTCATGTACTGAAGTACTGTAAGTACAGTCATTTATATATCTGCAACAGTACTGTAGGAGCCAGTTATTGTGAAAACCAATAGCACATCTGTAGGGACATCCCACATTGACTTCCTTGCGTCTGAAACCTATAGCAGTACATACACCAATGTAGGACAGCCTTTCTCAACCTTTATACCATGTAGGAACCATTGAAATTGTTTTAAGGTCTCACTAAAATGACTACATATACACACTAATGCTCATGGAACATGTGATCAGTATGTTCTACAGAGTCATAAAATAAAAGAACGGGGTTTCCTTAAAAAATTTAAATTGAACAATAATAGCCAGAAAAGAAACACGGTTAAAACTATAGTGCCCCATTAGATTGGTAGTCAGTGTAGGCAGGAGATCATTCTGCCATGGCTCTCATTGCAAAGAACCCTTAGCAAATTCTGGATGAACTCCAAGGTTTCACGGAACCCTGGTTGAGAAAGGCTGGTATAGGCTCTATTTCCTAATAGCGAATAACATTCAGGACAGACTCAGAATGTATATGTTGGATGTACACCATGCAATTTACTTCCCGACTTCTTATACTTCTTGGGTAGCACATTGTTGATAGCTTTCCGCTGAAGTTCATGACTCTAGTGCCTGGAGATGAAGTCACAGTTCATTCTGCAGCAAGTCTTGATCACAATACATGTTGTGCATAATACTTTCTCAAACAATTCATCCCCACACAGCTACCTCCTCATGCATCACTTGCCCCTCCCTTCTAGATTGTAAGACCTCACGGGCAGGGCCCTCCTTACCGTCTTGTCTTGTATTGTAATGTCTTCCTTATATTGTAAAGCGCTGCGAAAACTGTTGGCGCTATATAAATCCTGTATAATAATAATAATGTTAACTAAATGAGAAAGCCAACATGGAGTGCCAGAGCCCGTTGTAAGAGTCAGGGCTGATAGGATCTCAGCTTTGAAGTTAAGTCTAATAATATAAGAACTTGGTGGATGATGCATCAGTCTGTCATCTACCTAAAGCTTATCGCAGAACTCTGGGCAAAAAATGGTCTTAACCCCTTCAGTGGGGCTACCCCCGCACTGCAAGGGTTAAGTTCTCATTTTTGTCTAGGGGCAAAAATAACAAAGTTATACTCATCCAAAGCTCACAGGCGACTGGCGCCTAGACTAGTCCCTTCAGCCTGTCTCCTCCTTAAGGCCCCGTTCACACTGAGCGGTTTATCGCGTGCTTTGCTCCCCAAAATCGTGCATATTTCTGCGCGATATCGCTCTTTGTAGCTCGTCCAATGCATTCCAATGGAGCTGTTCACATCTCACAGCTCAATGTCGCCTGTAGCTCATCGCTGAAGCTTGTCGCTTGTACATGACCCTTTTTTCAGCGGATGTCGCGCGATTCGGACTCAATGGTATCGTGCATTAACGGCGATATCGCGCGACAGAAAGGTCACTTTTGCAATGCAAAATGTAAGGCACGAATGATGTCACATCAAGATCGCTGTTGATTGGTTACAGCCCAATATAGCAGCGACGAAGTCCCGCCCAAAAAACGCGCCCAATGTAGCGCGATAAAATGTGCATTGTCGCTCAATATCGCGCAATGTAGCTCAAAGCCGTTCATCACAAAATTGTGCGGAAAAACGTGCAATACCCATGTCGCTCAGTGTGAATGGGGCCTTACAGTGGTCCACAACTGCATAAAATGTGCTGAAACAACAACTTTAGTCTCCATCAGAAGCTCGTGTGACAATGCAGAAACAGAAGAGGGAGACAGAGCGTTGTCACGCTATATCAGAAAGTGCCTCATTAAAGACATTTATGACAGCATCACCGGGTATCATTTTAATGAAAGCTGAAAATGTAAAAATATTGAAAAGGACTTTTAAAACTATATTACAATAGATGTAAACCACAACTAGATGACAATTCTTTTTCCAGAGCACTACAATTGCCATTTATTTATTTTTTAGAAAGTACCATTTGCAATTCTTTTTCCAGAGCACTACAATTGCCATTTATTTTTTAGAAAGTACCATTTGCACCCGTTGTTGCATATCAGTGCTGCTGATCTCCTCCAGCTTCATTGCAGCCACTCCCTGCCTATATACACTTGATTTAGCTTCAGCTGCATGCATTGCTCAGGATGAGCTTCCTGATGGTGACAAAAGTGGACCATGCCAACACATGAGCAGCATACATGAACATCAAAAGTGAAAGGGGTGCCGACTACACCGTAGTGACCTATAACTAAAAGAAAAGGTCCATGTTGGCAGCTCTCTGCTACAGCCGTCTGTTTACTAGTTTTATCCACAGATTTAGCTTGCACAGCAAAATGCCTGTCTCTGCAAAAAAAAACAAACAATTATCGAAATAGTCCCTCTGCTCAGAGTACATCACATCATTGTGATAAAGAACAGCATTTCATATTAAGCACTCTGATTTCTATTTCCTTTTACAGAGGGGCTGGCCAGTACATTTTGCTGCATTCATTCACTACAAAGATGGAAACACGTAAACCTATAATTGAATGTTACAGTCTCTACCCATTGCACGAAGCCGCGCCGTTCTGAGCTACAATGAAAATTTGTCAAGGTGACCTCACATTCATGCCAGTTGCTGGCATTTGCAATTTAACAAAAATATGGGTTGCTGCACAGCAAGAAACGCTGACCAGAAAATATGTGCGTGCAGCCACTAATGGCTCCAGGTGTCCACAGTTTATATCAGCATGGGTTACTGCTCAGCCCCCAAAAAGTGCATGGATTTAAAGTACGGTGCAAGCTCTCAAACAGAACCAAAATGTAATGTCTGAGAATTTCATGGGATGCAGTTAGCATTTGAAAGTATTTTTTTTGTGTGAACTTTTCCAATTTATGAAAAAACAAAACATAGTGGTACCTTTACAATGTGCTGTGTCAAACATACCCCTTTCCCCAAAATGTGCAGCCTTAGCAGACTGGTCAGCCCTGTTACTGGTATACAATCATAGACCTTTTGTAAAAAGTCAACAGCTAAAGCCGTTCAGGCGAACAGTGACGGCAGCCAATCGGTATTTTGAAAGTGGAACGCCCATGCTGCAGGCGATTCCTACATCCGTGCTCTTTAGCATGGATGGAAGAATCCGTTATATTTATTATATAGATTTATAAGTATAACAGTGTATGGCCAGCTTTAGTCTCCATTCCCATCTCTAAGCATGGCTCTTGACCCCTGAAGTAGGCAGGCAGCAGTGACATGGGCCTGTCACAGGAAGGGTAGAGTTATCAAGGTTTTACACACTGAAGGCAGCCATGGATATTAGAGTGGCCAGGCATAAGCCGACCGTCCTTAGGCATCTATATGTTGGCTAAGCTATGGGGAGATGTGGGGGAGGCATGCCAGATGCCCACTTATCAGGTGAAAACCAACAAGAGTTTGACAAGCTTTTCCAATCTGCCCAATCACGTATTCCCCCCAGAAGCCTTGGCTGACTGTGTATGCTGGACAAAAGAAGATGAGCTTCTGTCACGGGGTATAGCCGGCCCAAAACAAGGAGTGGAACCCACTGGCAGGAAACAGACCAAAGGAGATCCACAACGAGGTACAAGAGAGCAATTCCAAAAGGCGCAGTCAAAGTTCAGTCCGGGTCGAGACAGGCAGCTAGGATCAAGAGCGGAAAGGCAGGCCAACGGATCGGTAACCAGGAGTTCAGATGAGGGTGAATGAAACAATGTAAAATCTGCGCTTCTGGACGGGGTGCGATGTGAGAGCTGCTGCGCTATGTTTTGTGAAGATGAAAAAATGTTTGAGTGTGCAGCGCTATTAAAGTGAATAAAGTGTAATTCCCTCTTCGGGTATATCAAAAATGTATAAAAATAGGTAACGAACAAAGTTAATCGATCCTAAAGGGTAGGGAATTCTGTAGAGTGAATATACAGATTTGATATATATGGTGACAAAATAATCTATTGTGTTCCAATGGCAGTGAAAAATATTTGTGAAATGCCACAACATAAACAATTGTTATATTCTTATATCCCCCTGGTGAAAAGAAAGACTGTGCATCAAATAATATCTAAACTTTTGTGTACGGTTATGTTGCCCGTGGACAATACAACTTAAAACAATCCCAACTGGTGATTCATTCTTTATGCAAAAAAAATAAGAATGTGATCGGTGATAAATTAAAAAAGTGAGTCCAGTGAAATCTTCAACACTTGTTTCAAGATGGTAGATTACTAGATAGCTTATCCCCACACCAGCGTGTATCAATGTACATAACCGTACACAAAAGTTTAGATATTATTTGATGCACAGTCTTTCTTTTCACCAGGAGGATATAAGAATATAACAATTGTTTGAGTTCAGATGAGGGGTCAGGGAACGGCAGCAGTATCCGACACAAGAGGTTAGGTGATTTCACCATATAGCTAAAATAACTCAGCAACAAGCCTGAGCTCTGGCTGGAATTTAAACCCAGTGGGATCCAGGCCCGCCCCGGTCCCTGAGACAACCAGGAGGCTTCCCTGTCCAGGAGCCAATAGCAGAAGGTAAAACGGATGGAGTGTGCCGGGACCCTCCCCCAGCAAGACCCACACCTGACGACACTAATGGCCGCGGGCACACTACGTGCGCGCCTCCATGCAGCGCTTGCAGCCTGCCCACCGCGCGCACACACACATCACGCAGCCTGTCTACCACGCGTGCATGTGCACATCGCGCATGCACACCTGCAACCCTGCCAACAGGAGTCCCGTCAGGCCGAATGAGACCCTGTGCACTACCCTGCACCTGGCGGCCCCAGGGTGAGACGATACGCCTGGTTCCCGGATAGCTTCACATATAACTTCAGCTGCCTAGTTCTCCGGATCTACTGATTGAATTGATTTTCACTGAAGGTAACCTCTGCTCATACAAGTTTTCACATAATGCTAATTTAATGCATTCATGTTCGCATTCATGTTTGATGCATTCATTGTTGTATTCCTCAAGAATTTGTAGTAATAGATGCAGTAGACTTCTTGGGTCAGTCAACTCAAAAGTGACATTGTTGCTTGGAGTATATTTCAGGCAGACTGAATCACCCATTGTGTTATAACTCTGATGAAATTCAATCCAAATTCCTGGCTCTACCCCACCCTTTCATTTACTGGATGTGTACAACCTACGAGTGAGTAAGGTCTTCACATGCTTACATTTGTTCTGTTGGGAGTAGAATCTTTTATTGGGTACTGAAACCATTCACTCTATTTCGGAGCAAAGCTGGAGAAAACAGACCACTAAAATCCTACACTGAAACCCCACTGCCCTTGTGATCACAATAGAGAAGGAGCACAGCGGTTGTCATCCTTCTGTAGAACAGAATGAGAAGGAAAACAATACAGTATGTGATGGTACAGAGGAGCCGGAAATGTACTATACATTAGGACAAATGCATGAAAGTGTCACCTGCTGCATCGTTTTAAAACTCGGCAGAAACATAATCAGGTAATACAAAGTAGGTGGGTTGGATGTAGGAAATCATTTCCAAAGTGTGTTACTAGAGACACTGAAAGTTATAAAAAGCCAAAAAATGCGTTAAGGGTTGGTCCACCTAACCGAAAAGGAAGCATAGAGCAGCATATTCTCCAGAAAGCTAGTATTTTTCTCTCTTCTATTACTCTTTATTCACCCACCCATGCAAGTCCATTAACAGCTCTATGTTGCTATTTGAGTACGGACTCAGGGTAGCTTACCTGAAGTTTTTAACTTCCTTTATCCCTCACTCCCCCAGGCTTCCTCTCTCTATGTGACCGCATCCCTGCAGAACTCTTCTGTTAACCATCCCGCGGTGACACTCTGACGTCATCACGTACAGTGCAGGACCAGCAGCCCTGCGTTGTGAGGGCGCCGATGGCCCAACTACAACCTAGCGTGTTTGAAAGGTGAGGGACAGCTAGCAGGTGAGAGAGGGGTAAGGTAAGGGAAAACTGTTTTTAAAGCTACCCTAGGCAAAAACAAGCATTTAACCCTTGCAGTGTGGGGGAGCCCAAATACAAGTATAGTTTTAAAATTTCCCATGGAGTTCAGCTTTAAGAATTTTATTCTTAAAGTGACACTAAACTCGGGAGTAAAAATGCATTTGGCCTCATTCACACTGAGGTATAATACGCTGCGCATAGATGTGTGCTGCATTTTTTCCCATATGCAAATAAATGGCTCCATACACAGTTGCGAAAAGATGCGCAAAAGAAAATAGAACCGAGATGCGTCCGGGCTCGGAAATTCTGCGAATGTTAAGCATGTACGCACATATACGCATATGTGTACGCACGTACAGTACATTAAAGTTTCTATTTAAAATGATGCATTCTGGGATTGCATACAGTTCACGCATATACGCATTTACAAATATGCATACAATTTTGCTCTTGCATTGTGTGTGAATGATGCCTTCAAGTACCCTAACTACAAAAATATATCTTATTTCTGTATCACTCGGCCGAGTGATACACAAATAAGATACTTCAATGTATTTTTAGGATTTAACCCGAGTTTAGTGTCACTTTAACATCTGCCATAAACCGTTTGATACATTTGTAAATGTGTGATCAGGACAACTTTCTCAAACAGCTACCAGTTTATTCCGGTATCAGGAAAACTGATAACAAACCTGTACAACCTGCTAAAACATTCACACGTGATAAGTGAAAGCGAAGCATTTATACAGCAGACGTCTTTCAATGTAAGAATCGCCTTCAGCAGCCACCACACATCGCAACAGACAAAGTGACAACATGAGAATATTCTGAGCCGTACAGTAACAAGGAGCGCCGGGTCACCTTCCATACCAACTGTCCTGGAATGTTTGTGTAAAGTGAGCACCCTCCCAATACATTTTACAGGCCTTAACACTTTCCTGACATGATTAATACAAACCCAATCACTTAGCTGCTCATTTCACATCTTGTGCTCCATTGCTATGTGATAATGTACTTCTCAAAATGTCTCATACGATTTTGGCCATTTACACCTAAGCATTTTAAAATGCGCATATTTTATATACATTGGTCGCATGTGTTTTAATGCTGCTTGTGTGAAGAGAACTTGCATTTTTGTTGTTTCCAAGGATACTTTGGGTCAAAAGTTCATAACGGGGATTTTTTTTTTCTTTACAGCTCTTCCATTCAAAAACCACACAGTGCATACAATATATGTGGTTTTGCACATTTTTGCATGCACTACCAAATGGACTGTACATGTTTTAGGAAGCATGGATCTGGCTTTCTGGCCAATCGGGAAGGTGGGGGGCGGGTAATGACTTGCCACCCGGCTTCCTGATTGGCCGGGAAGCCGACTCCATGCTCTCTCGTCAACAAGCCAGCTTCCCAGCCAATAAGGAAGCCAGGCGGCATGTAATCACTCGCCGCCCGGCTTCCTATTACCAGAAGTTCCGGTATTGGAATAAGCATCTGGAGTATTTGGACCAGTACTAGTATCGGTGCATTCTTAATATACATTAGAACATTATATAATACAATATATATAACATTTCATTTTTGGGAGGGCAATATTTTTCCACAACCACCATACAAGTATTACTATGTACAAGCAGCAAACAGGCTTACATCACTGTGCCAGTGCACCTCATGCATTGACGGAGCAAGGAAAGTCCCCATTGCAAAGCTTGATTTGAGTTTTGTTTTTTTCCTCAAGCCCAGACCTAATCAGCTATGACAGATGGAGCACCAATTTGGACCCAATTCAGATCTTTGCATATGTGGCTGGCAATCAGTGTTGTATAGAGGTTGATAAAGTTTTTTAATTTTTTTTATCCTGCATAATGACCTGATTAAAATATCAGAGTGCCATGTGAAGCCGGGCATCCTGGTGCAAACACAGGGCTGATTCTTTCATCGGGAGGTATCTGTTTAGATCAGCATGAATATAGCTCTGTTATTTCTAAAGGACGGTATTAATAAACCCTTCAGCAAGCTTGGAGGCACAAAGGGAGTCAGTTTTCACTATAATTCAAAAGCCGCTCAAAATAAGCTCTTTTGTTTGCCTGTTATACCGTATGAAGGGAAAAAAGTCCCACAAATCTTGATGTCTTTCTGCAGCTCCTTCATCCTGCTGATGGACTCAGCCATTGATGTCTCATGGGTTAATAGGGTGGGGGGGTCATAGCATGCCAAAAAGCTACAACAGGTCACAATGTCAGCAGAGACTTGAGAACAAAAAAACTGTCTCACCGCCACTTAACAACCAGGAGATTATCTGCATTCTATATAACCTCTGCGGCAGGCTGCGTACTGTGCCACAACGTGCAGCTGCCAGGGCACACCATGCAGATGAAAATGCATAAGCTTTCCATATACTCACTTAGCCATTAAAAATAAATGAAAGCGAGAAGGTAACAAAGTAAAGTGATCAGTTTAAAGCACTTTGTACAATGTGTGTGTAGAAAGAAAGAAAAAAAACCCTGTATTGGTGGAGCAGCTGTATTTGCATTCAAATGATGCAAATTGTGCTTCCTCTTTGATAGGGATGCACAGTGATTGTCCACTAGAACCCTTACTGCTGGGGTAAGCAACCTTGGCAATCCAGCTGTGGTGAAACTGCAAGTCCCATCTTTACCTCAGGAAGTCATGCTTGTGGCTGTCAAAAGTCTTGCAATGACTATCCCCGCCTTAGATTTACACCTGACAGGCTTAGAAGTCAGTCTGGAAGAGCTATGCACCACAAGTGAGAAATGGACAATTTAATTCATTCAATGGCTCAGTCCATATGATGCATCTTTGAAAACAGACCTCAAAACTCCTGCAAGCAGCTCTCTGGGTGCATGTTACATGCCATGCAATGAAAGGCATCTACTGTAGGGCCTTCACTACATATTTTATGGACTTTGGACCAGGCAGCCCCAAAGACCAACATCTTTAAATGGGTGCTCAACATTCCCTTAGGGCAGCACAGTGACGTAGTGGCTTGCACTTTTGCCTTGCAGCACTGGGGGTTTCCTCCGGGTACTCCGCTTTCCCCCCACATTCCAAAGACATGCTGGAAGGTTAATTGGCTCCTGTCTAAATTGGCCCTTGTATATATGCATGTAAGATAGGGACCTTAGATTGTAAGCTCCTTGAGGGCAGGGAGTGATGGGAAATGCGTAAAATTGTGGGTACTATAAAAATACCTGTAATAAATAAAAATAGATAAAATCCCTGTCATTAATAAAATGGTGCACAGAGAAAAACAACTGCATAAGCATGAGAGGTCAGAGTTCACTTTGCAGCATGAGGACCAGTACCTTCAGGGTGCAAGAGGAACTGACATGGAGACATCTGTTCCTGCACTGCCAATGGGTCTCTCTAGCTTGAAGCAGTGGAGGGGTGATCTGCTCGGGATATTTTACTAGAGATTGCAATCAAAGCAGTTGTTCCAAAAGCATGTTGAACACACTAATAGAGACTAGCAGAAGAATTTCAATAAATGAGATATCAAACCATCAAATTATGGAATGCAAGCAAACAAAATTCCATCTAAATGCTGCAATAACTGAAATGCAAACATACCATTACTCTCTCTGATAAGGCAGGTCATAAAGTCGCCTTTTGGCAGCTTTTATCCGTGAAAATAGCAAGACTTGTTTACAAAAGAATTTGAGCAAAAAGTGTCTCAGACAATCTGGTCTGCTCCATAGCAGTCAATCAGCCTCTATGTACTGCATGGGAAACTTGGCAGCAGACTCTGATTGGATGTTTCGAGGCAGGTCAGTTAGCCCATAATACATCTTTAAAAAAAGTGAAGATGCATTTGCTGCAGTTTGCCTCAGATTAGGTCAGGGCTGGACAAATCCCAGTAGCCAACGTTCCTCAAAAACTACAGATGGTGCCCAACTTTTGAGGTTTTCTTTAGTTGTCGTCAATGAAGCAGACTCCTAAAATAATCCTGCTGGCTCCTGGATTGGACAGATTGCTTCCTGAATTCCATATTAATTTGTCCACCCCCTTATTATGTACAAGAGTATACTTACAGGGTTATTCACTAAAGGGTGAAGAGTTTGGAGAAGGCAAGAGAATTGAAGAATCTAGGCCAACATAGCTGAATTGGAAAGTGAGCGCAAGTGTAGAATTTTTCCAAATTAGCTATTTTGCCCTAGATTGTTCCCTTCTCCTGCCTTCTCCAAACTCTTCACCCTTCCGTGAATAGCCCTGTTAGAATAACGGCTAGCCTCACAAACATACCACCTATTTTAGCTCTGCAGTCCACCAGTCACCCCTTGTATACAAGTGCACCAATACTTGGGTTGCTGGATTATGCAAATTCTGAACAGCTCATGCAGTTGAAAGTGCCATCTCGCCAATCCAGTGTTGCACTACTGGCTAGCCAATGCGCTATAAGTGAGCTCACTGAATAAAGGAGGCAGGAGCAGAGCTTGGGTCACAGGAATTGATGGGAATTTGCATAACAGAGCTTCTCAGGTCTTAGAGCTCCCAGGGTCCTCATTCAGAAAACTGAACTGACATGCAGGCACCTGAAGGTGCTATGACATACAAAAGTGTTGCTTCGGTAACCTTCAAGTATTTAAATATTCTTAACAAGCAGCAAAAAAGCTTTAAAAAACAAACTCTGACCTCTGTAGCAGTAGGCACTGTGGAGAAAATTATCCCTAAATTTACAGCAAAAGCACTCAAGTGATTCAAGGGTTTCACTCAAGCAGCTCAGCTCCCCCTCAAAAAGCACCTCATCTGTGTTTACATAAGAGATTAGACCACTGATGAGAAGGGGAGGAGGGGGAACTGAGCTGCCGAAAAAAACCACATGAGCAACCTTAGTGTTTCTTCTGTGAACTGTGAATATGATTTCTCCACAGTGCCTGCAACTACAGAGGTCTTTTAGAACTTCTTCACAGCATGTTATGGATTTGTAAGTACATTAATGTTCATAGCCTAGCTACAGACTTACTTGAAACTGGCCATACATGTTACAATCTAAATACACAAACTTTGTAGAGCCTCCGTTAGATTTGCCATGCACATTGTATGCAAGTAGACAGGCGCTTGCACTATATATAGTTGTTGGTACACCTGAGGTGAGTGTACAATGAGTTTGTAACGCATATGGTTGGCTTTATTCTCACTGCAAGTATAAAATGATTGCGTCTTTAAGACTTTGGGAGTGAGTGATGGGAATGGTCTCTGTACAGCACTCCGTAAAACATCAGTGTTGTAAAAGAAAAAGGAACATATTTATCTTAAAAAGTCAAGAGTCTAGGCTTGGTGCAAACCCAGTTTGCCCAAGCCCATGGAAAACTGACACACACCTATTGGCCCAATCATTTGTGGCAGGGGCATTCCTCACCCCACAGCTACACAACTCAAAGCGGCAGCAAATGCCCCCGGCAGCAACTGATTAGGTCCTGGAGGAGAGGGTTGTCAGTCACAATTTTGTGCAGGCTTGGGTGATCTCAGGTGAACTGAGTTTGCACCAAGCCCTCCTCACATCACTAATCTTAAACACAGATGTCAGCAGCAGTTATACTGAGTGTTCCTGTGTTCCTGTCAATTCATAAAAGGCTGTATTATCAGCTACTATGTCCACAATCATGAATGAACAGGAAGTGATGTATAGCACTCCCTGTTCATTCATAACTAGGGACACAGTAAGCTTACTATGTCCTCAGTTATTTACAAACACTGACAGCGTTATTCACAGAAGGGTGAAGAGTTTGGGGAAGGCCTGAGAAGTGAACAATCTAGGACAAAATAGCTGAACTGGAAAGTGAGCTGAATTTGAGAATTTGTCCAAATCAGCTATGTTGTCCTAGATTGTTCACTTCTCCTGCCTTCTCCAAACCCTTCACCCTTTAGTGAATAACCCTGTAAGTGATCAGTACTGAGTGTGCTCGCTCTCCATCCTGACTGCTTCTGCTGTAACAGGAGCCAAACTCTCCTCCTGCACCACCCTGTTCGGCCTCCTGAGAGTTGTCTCCTCCCTGCACCACCCTACTCGGCCTCCTAACAGCCTCTGTCCTCCCACAGTGTACCGGCAGCCGGATCGCCTCTGTGTCCCCTCTGATCCCCGCTGCCTCTGTTGACACAGGCGGGGGGGAGCAGCTAGGGACCAGAGGGACACAGACCAAAGCTTGCAGCTGGCACCCAGCGGGGAGGAGAGAAGATAGGGACGTACCGCATTTTAGACACAGGCAGGGGGGGGAGCGGCTAGGGACCAGAGGGGACACAGACCAGAGCTTGCAGCCGGCACCCAGCGGGGAGGAGAGGAGATAGAGACGTATTGCATTTTCGTCTGTTTTTGTACTAATCGCCATTTTGCCCATAGTGCCATTTTCACTTGCAATTTCGGTGCATCCTTATACAAAACGTATTAGAAAAAAAAACACACACACACACACACACACACACACACAAACACAATCATTATACAAAACATGTATAAAAAAATGCAAATGATAAAGATGCAAAACATACACAAATGACCACGTTCAACATGTTAACTAACTACATCCTTGCTCAGCCCTCTGCACAAATATCAAATAAAAATATCCACAAAAAAAAATTAAACAAAATATATGTTAGAAAAAAAACACGCACGGGGTCCTACGGTATTCTCAATAAACACTTTGCAACAACACACACTCAGGCTGGAGAGAACGACATACTCTGTAACAAACACACTCAGGCTGGAGTATAGAAAAGTAGAACAAATGCCCCCAGCAATGAGGAATCATCTTTCAAACACATAAAAGGTTCTGTGTCTTCTGCAGAAATTGGTTATAGCAGACGGAGTAGCCGTTTTAGAAATAAGCAAACCAAAAAAACCAGAAGAAATAAAAGGCCTGGACGCGTTTCTGGAAGCACAAAACCTAAAACAGCGACTAATATTTATAAGAAATAACACGGCAGAATATTGATCTGCAGAGTTCTCCGATTGCCGTTGTGGATCAGGAAAGATTTTTGTATCCTGTTACAGCAAGTTTGCACCTGTGTGATTTCAAGCGCTTGAGCCATCGCATGACAAAAGGATTCCCATTATTTTCTATGGGGCCCATTCATACCTTTGCAACGCGCTTCCGTGCGACTTGAAAAAGGGCACAGAGCTTGAATCTAATGTCACCAGCACACCGTAGTAAAGTGTCAAAAGGAACGCTTGTTTAAAGACACATTGCCACTCATCAAGCGCAGCGTTTCTGGGCCACTCTCGGTCCCCTTCATCTCCTTGAGCCGGATGAAGGGGAGCCTGCGTGGCCCCGAAACGTTGAGCTTGATAGTGACAATATGCGTCAATAAACAGACGTTCCTTTTGACACTTTACTACGGTGTGTTGGTGACATTACATTCAAGCTCTGATCCAGGCGGCGCCATCTGCGGTCATTTTTAGCACCCGTCTTGCTTTGGGATATCCGGTAGGGAGTGCGGCAGAATATCTGTACATGTCCCTTAAGGCACAGGCGCAACGTTTTAGCTGCACAGACTTCAATGAAATCACATGAGACGCATGTAACATGCATTTTCATGTGTTTTGCCGGATTACAACAAGCCATCGCCCCCGAGCACCCTATACTTTATTTTGCCTTTATTGGCCAAAGCAAAAATGCATGAAAAACACACATGCGTGAATGGAGACTCAGGCTCGGGGCAGACCTGAGCGATCCGGTCCTGTACAATTGCAGGCAGCGATTGCCATGCGGCCCCATTGATTTCAGTGTGGTGACATCCGGGCGGCAATCGCTGAAAAAAGGTACATGTACCCTTTTTTTGGCGATAAACGACGCAGGAAAATAATGGCACCCATAGCGCGATCGTCTGTGTTGGGCGACTCCGTGACCCCGCACGATTGCCGCGCAGTGACAGATCGCCTAGGTGTGCACCGCCCCTTGAGGCTCAATTTACAAACCTTCAACACAGGGATAAGTATCTTTGAGTCATGTGACTCATTTTCAAATTGTATTGATCTCAGCAGAAAACAATTGTCACTTTTTTGGAGATAAATCTCCTTATCCTGGTGTGCTACCTTTGTGAGGTGACCCTTGAGAATTTGTCTGCCTTCATGTGGATCAGCTTTAAGTTTCATTTTTTTTTTTCTGGGGGGGGAGGGGAGGGGTTTTTTCTTTTTCTACAGTTTCAACAGACAACAGCTGCAAAGCTGCCGGTTGTGTAAATCAGCCATGCGGTGAAGTGTCGTAAAACGCGATGGTGATATGCAAAGTGCGATAACCCATAGCAACTGGTCATCCCTCACCAATCCGACTTCAGTAAGGCACTGGATGCTATGAGTGGATGCATTTCTGCCTGCCAAATGGGAATAAGCTTGACGCATATCCCACATTTATAACCATCCCTGAAGTATACACTCCAAAGGAAATGAACAACAGGACCGTGTGATAATAAAATGCAATGAACTCCTCCTGGAGCATATCTGTTCCATTTCGTAACATGGCAATGCACAGGCTTGATGAAAAATAAAACGCCAGACAGCGTTTGATGTTATTTTTGCACAGTCGCTGCCGAATCCCCCCCCCCAATCTCTCCCCGGTCTGTTTACAGCCGAATGACGTTTTGGCTAATTAAAGTCTATGTATTCTGTAACCGACGTGAAACATGCAGCAAGCAGCAGTTGCGTGGCGCGGTAACAGAGTTGAGCTGTCTACAGGACTCTCCTAGATGTTGTCAATGCAGAACGCTAGCTGGGGGCGAATGGTTCAGAAGGGAAGAGATGAAAGGAGAAGGCATATAAACACCTAGCGGTGGGAGGCTCTTCCAAGCTGCAGCTTCCAACGCAGCTTTGCATTGCAGCAATGCAGAGACGCCATCTTCCCTGTGTCTTAATCTTCCTTCAGTCAAATCCTTTTATCTATCGCCTCCTTAATACCCACCCAAAGGAAGAGACTACAGCTAGCAGCAAGAGAGCCCCCAACCCCCACCTCATCCATTTCCAAGGTGCCTAATTAGAAAGCCCCCTTATTATCCAGGCCCAGGGAAGAAGAAAATAGAGGATACGGCTGAATACTGTCAGTGCATCCTATAAAACATGTCATGTTTACCCAACACACACACTAACCACCTGATCCAAGACAATGGGTTACAAAAGTGTGAGCAGAGCCCATTGAAAGGGGCTAAACCGTGCAGCTGGTGTCAGCAATTCATTTCATTTATAGGAGATGTGTGTACCCGGTGGTCAATTCCGAATAGGAAAACACAACGCATTCACTCTGCTTTGATGTCTCAGGCACCCAGACACAGAAGAGTTTTACAGACAGTTGGCTACAGTCAAATCGTATGCATTGGCTGCTGTAAATAAATGCAGCTCATCCACGTACCGCCGGGGTATGTAATCAACAAAATAAGAAATGCCATTTATTAAAGCGTTTTCCTGACCAACATGGCGTGGCTCGCCGAATAAACACTTAAAGCCCAATGACACGGTAGAAATTCCTTTTTGCACACTGAGATTTTGCCTGATAACAGGAATATGAGGCCATGCAGATATAGGGCAATATAAGAGCGGAGGGTAACGAGGCATCAAAGGGTCAGCAGCAATGGGACATGGGTCACACAAGAGGGAGGGGGACAGAGGGGTAATACAATTGCATTCGTTAGCACTAATCAGACCGGTCCTCTGTAATATGGAAACGAAAGAGGTGCAGGGTATGGACTGTGCCCTCAGCATCCAGCACTGCATACATGGGAGAGAGTAGGGGGGCAGCAAAGCCCCACTGGAGGGCAGAGGGCATTGGATTTCTTTGTTTTTCCTCCTCTTTGCAATAAGCAGACGGGACTTCAGTAATAAAGGGGGAGATGCTTGATAGAGAAAGAGGGAGGTGGGCATGAAAAAAGAGCAGAACATGACAAATACAAAGACAGTGTGGCAGGAAAATTGGTTACATAAATGTCACAGGAACCCTACATGAAAAAGATGATACATGTAAACAGGATGCAGATGATGATGAAAGGGGACAACACAGGAGCTGTATATGGACTGGGTCAGCAGGACCAACATGGCACCTTGGCATGGCAAGCATAGCAGAGCACAGAGAAAAAAAGAGATAAGACATTTTAAAAGGGGCAGAAAATGGGCAGTGTTGCAAAAAAAAAAAGGGAAAATAGGGAAGAAAGAGGACATCAGGGCAGAAAAGGGGAGCTGCACATGGACTGGGTCAGCGGGACCAACATGGCACCTTGGCATAGCAAGCATTTCAGAGGTTAGAGGCTGGGAATAAAAGAGGATACATGGTATTTTAAGGGGTAGCAAGGCAGAAAAGGGGCAGCATTGAAAACAAAATGGGGGGGAAAAGGGCAGAAAAGGGGCAGCAGTGGAGAAAAAGGCAACAGGGTGGAAAGAGCAGCAGGGCAGAAAATGGTCGGCATGGCATTAAAGGGGCAGCAGGGCATTAAAGGGGCAGTCTGCCATATGCATTACAGGAAACCCCACACACAGGAGAGGCTGATGGCAATGATAGAATGGGGTACCCTGTACTGTCAATGATGACAGCAGAGAGAGGAAGGTGCAAGCCACTGGCTGGTCGAGCAGCATTGGGCACCCCGACATATCACAATTGGTCCCCGACATTTCGACGGGCACATACACACAGCAGCCTGCCATTGTGCTGAGCAGAGACCACAGGCAGATCATACAAAGGGAAGCAAGGTGGGATCCAGCATTACATCACAATCGCCTCTTCAACATTGAAGCAGCAGCCCTCCCCCATCCCTTTACCTCCAGAGCCAGCGATCCGGCAGCCAGGAAGAGCAGCGTTATATGGGGCAGCATGGCTGCAGCGTAGCCGGGGATGGGAGCCTGGTTGTCGGCGCTGTCCGGGCTCCTCCGCCTCTGTAATGCGCTTTCCTCCTCCGGGCTGGCAGCTGCGGGATCGGTACTCGGCACAAGACAGGAGAGCCGCACACTCACATCCCCGGGGCTGCGTCAGCTGATCCAGCCCACCGTATACCAGCGCCACCTGGCGGCCGGAGCGCGACACTGCGGCTGCGTTCATACAATGGTCAGGGCGGAGGGAAGAAGCGGCTCTGTGCTACTGCACCGCCAGCCACACGATCACCATTATCGTCATCTTCGTCCCCTGGGATCGCCGGTGCACGCTGTGCAATGCAGCTGCTACAATGCTGGGCATAGATGAGTAGATCTATTGGGTGCCCGATCTGTGGACAATGGTCAGCAATGGTGGCCAGCTCATCTGACATGATCCCTGCTGTGGTAAAATACTGATTTCTACGCAGAATCGTGCTGACAGAAAGATCCTTAGTAACAAATGCATGAAATGCACACGGGCGTAAAATCGCCAGGTTCACATTTGTAGCGCGTATAGCGCCGTAAATGCAGCAGTATTGAATATGATGGACCCATGCATGCAGCTGCGTGGTACTCAGTAAGTCCCCTTTCACACCTGATTGTTTCGGGAACGTGCGTCAAACACGCACCAAAATGCACGCTTTGACGTGCGTGAAAAACCCAACTGGCAAATGGGAAGACGAGCGTTTGTCTTCTGCATTTGTACGCATTAAAACATGCACAAACACGATGGGAGAAAATGTAGAACGCACATCACAGATTTTGCTACATGCACTACTTTTCCGTGGAAAACAAACACGTGCTCGCTATGCTCAGGTGTGAATGGGGCTTTATCTTGTGCTGTGTTCGGCGGTGGACAAATGTGGGTACGTGGTAATTTACATGTGCAAAACAGATGACAAAAGCACTCATCAATTTGTCACCAGCTTTACAGTAAGGTGCACACGGAATGGGCTTTAAACAGTAAAATAGCAAAATGTTTTCCTGGCACACTCACAAGCCAGCATGTAAAAAACTTGTCTCACACTAAGGTTAAAAACAGAGGTTTGGATACACATCTTCTGCAGAAAATATGAAAGCCGCGCCAAGGCACCTCTTATAGTGCGGTCCTAACTCTAAACTATGAGAGTGTCCATCTTGGAGCACATGGGGGCAGAAGATATCAAATTGGCAGGTTTGTCAGGAGGAAGCCCAACCCCCTTAAAGGCACAGAGACAAACAAGGGATCCCGCACATCCCAATGGCAGCTGAGACCCCCCATGCGTCACTGCACCAAAACAGTCAAGCAAAATAGATGACAAACACACTCATTAATTGGTCACCAGCTTTACAGTAAGGTGCACACGGAATGGGCTTTAAACAGTAAAATTGTTTAGAGCTAGGACCGCACTATACCCACCGACATCCTCCCCAGCACTATCAGGAGCACACGCCGCCACCCCCCCAACACTATTAGGGGCACACACCGCCACCCCCCCCCCAGGCACTATCAGGAGCACCCACCGCCATCCCCCAGGCACTATCAGGAGCACCCACCGCCATCCCCCAGGCACTATCAGGAGCACCCACCGCCATCCCCCAGGCACTATCAGGAGCACCCACCGCCATCCCCCAGGCACTATCAGGAGCACCCACCGCCATCCCCCAGGCACTATCAGGAGCACCCACCGCCATCCCCCAGGCACTATCAGGAGCACCCACCGCCATCCCCCAGGCACTATCAGGAGCACCCACCGCCATCCCCCAGGCACTATCAGGAGCACCCACCGCCATCCCCCAGGCACTATCAGGAGCACCCACCGCCATCCCCCAGGCACTATCAGGAGCACCCACCGCCATCCCCCAGGCACTATCAGTAGCACCCACCGCCATCCCCCAAAGCACTATCAGGAGCACCTGCCGCCACGCCACCCGTCCAGCACTATCAGGAAACAACTACCACAACCCCCCCAGCACTATCAGGAGCACTCACCACCACACAACAGCTCTGCTGCCTAAGGTGGCATTAAGGGTAGGGACCTGAAATGAATGATGCCTAATGTGTTTAAATGCATGTAAACAATAGCACTTTTCGGACCATTACATGAGTTTTTTTAAATGCATGATCTTTCTGCCGACAGGATCCTGTTTAGATATCAGTATTTTATTACACCATGAGCACTTTTGTGGGTAACTGGATGCAGTCTGTCAGTATGTATAACAAGTATATAGATGTGTCCTGTGCATCTGCCTATGGCGTCATCCAGGTGTGTCTATAGAGCCCCAGGCTACTCTGGTTTGCTCTTACACATCTGTCACTGGGACAGAAGTTCTTATTGGAAGGTTTCCTTCACCTTTTTTCTGTTGGCAACCACAAAACTGTAGTTTGCTCACCACTTTCTGACTATAAAATACTGTATAAGAACTTGACAGGGGGGTCAAATAGGTCATTTTCTACTCTATCCAAAAAAAATGTGGCTATACACATACTGTATACTTTAAATCTGAAGTTTATTATGCCTATTCCTTGTACATATACTCCTGACCCCTGCACTGTATGCTGTACACTGTATGCACTATGTTGTACAATATACTCCCGACGCCTGCACTGCATGTTGTACACAGTATAGACTATGTTATAGGTTATACTCCTCACCCCTGCACTGTATACACTATACAAAACACAAAAAATCCCCAGCACACCTGCCAGCTAGCCTGCAACAAAACAAATTACACTGTCTAGCTGTATGCGTTAAAAGCAGAGGATTTAGTTGCACAAACCTTTGGCCAAAAATATGTAGAAGCCACACCGCCCCGTCAAGGCTCCTCTGTAAAGTGTGGTCCTAACTCTATTTATATGGGTCTCCAAGTGGGAGCATATTAATGCAGTCGATAAATGAAATGACGATGTACCAGGAGGTCGCCTACTCCTCCTCACAAGGTGCAGGGACGCACTGGAGACCCAGCAACCAAAAATGCACGCTGTGTCCCCACATCCAAAATAGTCAAACTAGAAAAAGATGGTAACCGCATAAATTTATAACCAGTCTTTGTAGTTTCACTATTTTGGATGTGGGGACGCACTGTGGGTCCCAGCGTGCAATTTTTGGTTGCTATGTGTTTTTAATGTATTCTCTGCAAGTGCTGTTGGGCTGCCACACTTTATATAAACTGTACAAACCAAGGGCCAATTCACATCAATGCATTTGCGGGAATTAACGCAGCGCATGGCAATGCACATTACGTGTGTTGACGCATTGTGGTGCTGTTCAGTTATAACAGCATCCCATCACACTTAGGCATTGCAACGTATCATAGTGCTTTGCAGGAAAAATTATGTGACATGTTCGATAATTGAGACATTTTGGTATGTCTGAACAAATGTAAATGGGCCCTCTAAGTTGTAGCTAGCTACACAATAACTTCTTGGCTGTCTTTCTGTTCTTATTGTGATAAACCATTCTGTATATACAGTATTTTAAAATTAAATTGTACAAAAACAAAATGCCTCTTGTAGAACCAAAACGAAAGCCCCACCCCTAATTAGGGTACATTCTCCACCTACAATAGCTTGCCGGATGCAAAACAAAAGGGGTCTCTGGGAGTTTTTGTGAAATGTTGGTGACTATGGACACATTCTTTTGACATGGAAGGGCAATACTGTGGGGCACAGCCAAATAACATCAGTCATTGATCGGATAACGTCATTGGCTCCTTATTGTTCTGTCCAATTGGTATAGCATGCCACCACTTCAAACAGTAGCCTACCTCCAGCAAGAACCTGGATGTGGGTGCATTTAGGCCCATAAGGCAAGATGGGGAACAACCTAAAATATAGAAGAAGGCCTCTCTACATTATTTCCACCCTCAGGGAAATCTTACCATGTACTAGAAGGTTCTCTAAGCTGATACAATTTCATGACAACACCATACAACTCTTTAATGATGTCAGTTCTCCTCTGGACCTGGCAAGGTTCCCGCTTCTAACTTGATCTAATTTTTGTTGATTTTATTTTTCTTAGTATATCATCATTCTGGAAGGGTTCTCTAACAAGGGGTTCTTCATTTCTATTTTTGTAGAATGGTTATTTTTTTAAAAACAACAAACTTTTTTCTTTTAAGTTTTGAATAGAATGGGGAAATGTTTGAATATCTGTTAGATATGTATTGCTATCTGGATCCGCTCTCATAAGATTTCCACTTACTTCCTCAGTGACCACAGTCTCTGGGACAGAAGTTTTATCTCATACCCTCCTTAATAAAAGAGTGTTTAAATTGTTGGGTATGTCCCTATCTGCTCACTTCCTTTCTCAGTGAGGACAAGTGTCATCAGAAGAGAAAGTGAGGGAAACTCTCCCCAACAGGGATACAGACAACAATAAAAAACTGACAAAGCCTCAATCCAAAACAAAGAAAAAGTTTTGAGTGGCATTCCATTTCAAAGGTGAAAAAATTAACCCTTGCAGTAGGCCCTTCTCTGCACTGCAAGGTTTAACTGCTCGTCTTCCACGGGGGATGATGAATAAGGAGACATTCTTGTTAGAGAGTGTTGGGCCTTTTTAGACCATATCTTGCCCCTTTGGGTTCCAGGCAATAGGCTTGTCACTCATCTTGCCCGCTCTATTTATATTAGGTGTGGAGGGGGCGGGAGAGAGCTCTCCAAGAGGGAGTCTAAGGGAGCCGAGCGCTCCCCTATCTAAGGGAGCCTAGCTCCCCTGGGTTTCCCCTATCACCATGGGCCATAAATCATCCTACGCCACAACTTTAAAGTTACGTTATTGGGAGAAAGCACCCTTGTGTAAGCCAGGAAGATGTGGGCACTAATTATGTGCTGGTTCCATTACTAAAGCTGAACCTACATTCAGCCCTTTAATGTTGCGCCATTGATTTGGAAAGAACATGTACGCATTCTTCTATTAACTCACCATTATTTGGAGTAAATACAGTATTAAGTTGTTTTAGTAGAACCTGACTTGATATTCCTTCCTTGTGGGCTGGGAAACTGAAGGCAGATGCATGCCATATGTAGGGGTTCTGTAAGCTACAGCTGGTGTGCTTTGTGACCACTCTGACCTTCTCAAGGGTAACGTGTGTGTTGAAGGTTTCATTCATAGGCCATGCCTGGGTAAAAGGGGGCAAGGGTTCCCTGAAGATTGTGTAAAGGGAGCCAGATGGAAACCAGAGGTGGTTTTCTTGGGGTTGAGCTGATCTTCAAGGTCAGGACCTCGGACTGGGTGTTTGGTAGTCGCAAGCTAATAGCTTTGGGTAATTTGAAACTGGGCAGAACCTGGAATTAATGAAGCTGTAGTTCCCTGTTCTAGTACATGAGACAGGTGGCCACTCAGTGACATACAGTATTGCTTTTTCCCACAGACTTCCTCTGTGCTAAAAGTCCCCAAAGCCCGAGGAAGCAGTGAGGTCACCAGCACAACAAGGTCCAGTGTATTTGGTGTGCTGGTGACCTCACTGCTTCCTTTGTCTGTGCGGAGCCATCCGCTGGCCATTTCAGCACCCACTGAAGTTACATGTAGGATATGTTGGCCTGAAGTGCAATCTTTAGCATTTGGTTGCAGCTCTCTGACATCATCCCGTATAATGTAGGTCCAGCAGTCCTACACTGTATGTAAAGTCACTGAGGGCCCACTCACAACCCAGGACAGGGAGGAGAGTGTCAGCTGTGGGGGGAATGAGAAATAAGGCATGTATATCACCTTATTAATTATTCCCCAGGCAAAACAAGCAGTTAACCTTTGCAGTGCAGTTCAGCTTTCAGCTTCAATTTCGAGAGCAGATCATAACAGGTCCTAAGCTGACTATATACATAGCAATTAGTAATTGATCTAGGTATAAGACATCACAAACAATTGATCTAGGTATGAGAGTTCGCTTTGCAATCGACTGAATATATCAATTGAAAATATATCAATCAACACAATTCCACTGGGGTCAACTCGCATGGTGCATGAGGCCTACTCTATTTCCTCACCATGTGTTTGTATGTTTTGCTTAGAGTTTTCCATTTCTGTGCTTTAGTACTATGCTACATGATTTTCTGGCACTTCATAAACAAAAGATAATAATAATGATCATAAGGATACTTCACTCAATGCAGAATGTAACAGTCAGCAGAAGCTATACAGCCAGTACTGAACCACATGATGAGTAGAATATGAGACAATTGAAGTCAATCAAGCCTTCCGCACAGGGGGCTATATTGGCAGAGAACTGCTGTCACACAATGTTGTACCGCATAAGATTCCATTGTGATTTCAGGAAGTTTTCATCTTTTTTTTTCTTTTAAGAATGTGTTGTGGAAACGATAAAAACGTCCTGGAGTATTAGAAACAAGATGAAAGGAGATCATGATTCTGAAATTCTAAAGTCAAATCTCCGGTCAAATTTTTTAAATCTTTTGGATAAAGTGGGGGAGAGTTAAAAATTTTTTTTGGGGGGGGGTTATTGTATGTTAATATGCCATTGTTTTTAAGTTTGGAGCACTACTTGCTGACCATATTATAGAGCTGCCTTTAATTTTCACCTTGCTGCTGCAGGAAAAAAAAAAGTGCAAAAACAGTGTGCACATAAACCACCTCACATTCTATCACTTTTATATTTCCCCCTGGTACAAATAAAAGTTAGACATACACTGTTTAGGCCTATTAAACCCTAATTAAAAATTGTCCTTTTGCTGGCCAGTTTTACATAGCTTTGGCATCTGCAGGCTGATGCTCTTAATTCTTGAGTGACATTCTACTTTTTTTTAAATGAAATATAAAATGTGAGTGCAATGTGGAAGGGTCCTTATAAATAGACCCCTAAACCTGGCAATACACTAATCAATTTTATTTGTAAAGCCTGTGAAAAAAAATCTACCAAATGTTTAGTGCGCCTATTGTATTCTGACAGCCAGGGCCTGCAGAGGCAGCTTCTGGGAGGTTCCTACTAATATAGATACACCCCTAAAACTACATCTTCTAAGAGCCACATAGTATGTTGGCTGACGTTTGAGGATCAAGGCAGCCTTGTTTTGCTTAAAAAAATATATATGCATTCACATGGAGATACACAGAAATGGGTGGAGGACACGCATAGTCCTGTAGTCCAAATGGCAGGTCTGACAATGCACTTCATATTAAAGTCCAGCAAAGGCACCTTTATGTCAGCCCAAACAGGAATTTAGAAGCTCACTGGGTTTCTGGAGGAGTAACAGGTGTTTTTCTGTACTTGCAGTCTTTTTAGAATAGAATTTGGGAAAATGCATGAATTGCAAAGATATATGAATGCTATTTTTTTTTTACCATACCCTGAAATTATCATTTGTGTTATTTTATTTTAATATAGACTCTGTAGAATTGCAAATTGTCTTTCTTTACATGCAAAAATGGCACATCTGTGTTGGTTAACTGATAGTTGACAAGATAATCATCCTCTCACAGGAAAGCTTTGCTAGTGTAAAGTTATTTTTATGCAGTGTGTCTATTCTGCAGGAAGTAATAAGTAAAGAACATAAAATAAAGTCTGCTGTATATAAGGATATAGACAATACTATAATGCCGCCAAAAGGATGGCTAACAGATGGTTAACCTCAGGGCCAAGTGTAGTTATAAATGTGATACAAAAAAAAGCTACAAATGATATCTCGTGCTAATTACTGTAACACCTGCTGCGTGCACTAATGAGTATAGGTAAATACAAAACAACTACAATTTGTGCCGCACTAAATAACCAAAAAAAACTCAAAATACATATTCATATATCTTATAAATATGTGTGCAATATCATCCAGATCTGCTGAGATTGTGGCAACCTGTGAGGCAAGGTTCACACTAGGGCGATCCATGATCACGCGGAAATCGTGCACGAAATGGTTACGCAATCGCACACCACCGCCAATCGCGCTGGCGGTGCCATTATTTTCTAATGCACTCCCAGTTACGCCAGGCAGATAATGTGGTGTACCGCTGCGATACAGCCCATGCAATCGCGCACGATCGCAGTTCAAAAAAATGCACCGTGCATGTAGCAAAAAGAGGTACATGTACCTTTTTTCAGCAATTGCCGCGCGGATATAACCCTATTGAAATCAATCGATCGTACGATAATCGCAAAGTGTATGGAAGGCGTGCGACCGTTTCTACTGTACGGTCGCACGTCTTCCGTCGAACAAGCAGGCTGGAAACCCGTGGAGAATCGTACAATTCCCGGCGGGTTTTCCAGCCTGCTTGTTCGAGTTAGTGGCCTGCTTGTTGTACAACTGCCGAACGGGCCGGTGTGCGCACGCGCCCGTTTGCAGTCATCGGAAGTCCGCCCCTCATTGCAGTCATCGGAAGCCCGCCCCTCAGGGCCTGTCCAAGATGGGCAGATCGTACGTTTTTTAAATTACTTTACAACCCTTGCAAGACAAAAGTCTTGCGAGGGTTGTAAAGTGTATGGCCACCTTTACTCTAGTATTTGTTTGGCTTGTCATTTCTCTTAACATGTGAGTAGGTTTAACAAATATTTTGTTTTTACTTTCAAAGTATTTTTACTAAGTTTTCCATTTTGTGAAGAAACAGAGTAAACAATATTCAGGTAATACAACATACATGACCTAAATATACAGACACGTACATGTGATCAGCCCGGCACAACACAAAACTCGTGAGGTTACCCGCCCTGTATCCCACATCAAGCCAGTGCACAGGCCAGGATATCCTATTACATTGGACCCGCCAGGGTTGGTGCACACCTAGCTAAAATTGTAAGGATCATGATCCAGCAAGGGCCAATCACAAAGACCAATTAAACATAAAAGAAAAGAGGAAAGTAGAAGGAGAGAAGGAAAGAGCCAGTAGGGCATAAGGGGGAAAGAAAAGAGAATGAAGGGAAGAGAAGGCTCCAGGGGTATTATTACCCCCTCTTTCACACACACTGCTAGTAACGTGTCATCCAAAAAGGGCAAGAGCAAAACATTCACAGCACACTTAAAACAAAAAGCAATATACACAGTCTAATATTAGGGTTAAAAACAAGCCCCTGTTCTTTATTGAACCTGTCAACTCCAATACAAGAGTCTGAGCACAGCCCTATGCTGGCTCTACTGCGACAGCTGAGGCAGGAAGCCTTGGAGTACAGCGTTCCTGTCTCACTGCTCACACGGAGCAGATCCCCGCTCTCCATCCTAAACTAATATGAAGAGCGGGGGATCCTGAAAACCACGGCGGGGAGGGAGGCCACCAGCGAGGAAAGAGGCAGCCAGCGGTGAGGGCGGGGGGCTGACCAGCTTATTGCAAATGATTTCGGCGGCATTGCCGAGATCACTTGTACTAAACTAGCAGCGGCTTCCCCTCTCTACATTTAGCCCTGCTTTGGGCAAGCAGGGCTAAATGTAGAGCGTGGAAGCTGCTGCTAGTTTAGTATAAGTAAATGTAGAAAAAAACTACCCGCCCGGCGTCCGGAACTGCATATCTTGGGCATCGGGCGATATGAATTTGATACCCCTGGCCTAGGACCCTTGTGCCACCGGAGGCCATAGGTTTGTCATCGCTGGTATATGCTCTACTGATATTGAAGACACCTCCGAGGGCTGCTCAGTTTATTGCAGACAAAAAGTTTTTTCGTTTAAGAATTACTTAATATAAGAGATAATATAGAAAAAGTTAATGGGTTGTAGAGAACTGAAGAGAGGCCTATTTCTGTTTGTACTTTTTGTGTAAGTACTGTTTTAGAAAATGTTTTAACTTTTTGTCTGTACTAATCTGAGTGACCCTGGGAGTTATCTTCAGTATCAGTAGATGACCATTGTAGAGCATATACTATTGATAAAACACACAGTTTTTCTATGCAATGCTTTTAACGTTATTGGTTTTCATATAATGTATTGAGACATCAATACTTTTATGTAACATTTTAATTGGTCGTGTTATGACACCTAAAAAGTTCCAACCAAACCTATCTTCAATCAATGTTATGTAATGGGGGTGTGGTGCCACATTACTCGGTGGCTCAATCCATAAAAAAATGAGGATTTCATCATTTTTAGTTCTCTGAAGATAGCTGAGAAAGCTGATAACAATGTCTGAGATATCAGTTCAGTACCCAGAAAGTTACTCTGGGATTTCAGGAAGATCAACATGTATTTTTTTACAGGAAATGTAAAAAAGAAACTAATGCAGCCGCCACATCTAAGAGCTGGTAAACTGCAATATATTACATTTTTGTTTTTGGGTTAATATATTGTTTTCACTCTCCCTCACTGTTGCCATTTTAAATGGTGCTCTCTGCATGTAAGAGCCAGCACAATGTCTGCAGTGGTTGTATGGGAATCCTTCTCCTGCTTCGCAAATAAGTACACAGAAGGAATCATAGAAGACTGGTACGTTACAGCAACACTTGTAAAGGAAAACTCTGCCACACAGCAGATAGGTAATGCTTCCTTTATGCATCTTAAGGTTTACTTTTCAAAATTGGTGAATGTTTACCATTCAATATATACAATGGCAACACTTACACTATGTAAGATCTGATTTACCTGTCATGAGAGTTGAAAAATAACATCCAGCCCTACTGTGCTCTGTGGTGGTCTAGCAATAAAAGAATGACAGCAGTTTTCATTTTCAAGACACTGTGCCACTATCCCGCCTACTGCCTTCCCTTTTTGCCTCTAGTGAACATCAGCACACTGGGCTAATATAAGTACCTCTTACTCCTACTCATCAGATTACAGAGAAAACCCTTCCATTGCCTTCTATTAATCAAAATGTAAATACATTTAGGCATGTATATCATAAATTAAGGATGTTCTTCTGTGGTTAGGCCCTCACTGACCTCTGTAGCTACAGTCAATGTGGAGAAATTACTCCTCAAACTTCACAGCAGAAGTACAGAGGTTGATCAAAAGATCTCAACAGTTAGACTGGCCATACATTGCTAGAATATCATAAATTGTGACATACATTCTAACAAGTGGGTAGCCCTCCTGGCTTGACAAAAGTTTGGCTGGCGAATCACTACTTGGAGGGCGAGCTGAACTGTTGAGAAAACAACCTGGATAACGTCAGTGGTTTTGCTGCATTTGAGGAAAAAAATGCTCCCAGGTGCCAGCAGCAATAAAGGTCAGTGGGGGCTCATTTTGAAGCTTATTTACTGCATGTTAAGAATATATAAATACTTGAATGTTCACATTCTAGCAAAAACTTTAAGCTTGGCATATGTCTCAAGCACATCAACAAAGACAAATTAATTGACCTCTGTTTTTTGTCAAAAAAGGGTCACAGCCTTTTTTCCCTTCCCAATTTCAAAATCTTTGATATAATCAGGAAAATTGAAAGTTATTAGAGCTGATGGAAAAGGTCATGTTGTGACAGATTCTTTGATATCTCCGAGAGTGTCAGACAGGAATATATTTTTACAGTTTCCCCTAAAAAACGCAGACCCGCAGTAGTTCTAATTAAAAAACAGATGTTCTCAAATTGTTCCTTCAAACATTTTTACATCCTCAAATGAAATTATCTATCATCTAATTACCTAATATTATCATTCATAACTTTTAAATTGGATTAGACGCCCAGATGGATGAGAATTCTAAGAAGGTAAAGTACAGTATGAAAATTATGGTTTTATTTAACATTATTGAGTCTATGATTTTCATGTGGGGTGCCCTTTAAAAGTTCCAATTGTCTATGAGCCAGGATGTGTGTATTAGAAGTTATAGACCGGTAGGTTGGTAAGATCACCAAGAGTGGCACCCACTGGCTTACCACGACTACTTTCATCAGGTTGCTGTTCAGTCCACTTTAGTAACATTTTCCAAACCTGAATAAATGCTTATAATAATAGCAATAGCAACCCATAGAGGTTAGGAGGGGGCGCACCTTCACTTGCATCATGCAAGCGATTGGGCGTCTTCACAGACGCTGGACTGCTTGAATGTAAACGGCCATCGCTGGCCGTTTAAAATCCAGGCGTTTCCCGCTCGTGCGTGTTAGGTGGCGAGTGGGCGCGGGCACGAAGGACGTCTAAAGACGCCCACCCGCATCCAGGAGACTCCCGTCCGGCCGTCTTTCAACGATCGGCGGACGGGAGGTGGTTAAAAGTTTAAGTTGTCTTATGAGCCGGGATGTACATGTTAGCATTATAGGTAGCTGACTGGTAGGGTGGTAAGATCACCAAAAGTGGCACCCATTGACTTACCACGAGTACTTGGTGTTCTTCCAACAGGTTGCTGTTCAGTCCACTTTAGTAACATTTTCCAACCCACAGTACCTATATGTGGTGCAGATAGCAGATACACTAGTACTGAAGCAAGCTTATCATCTTTGTCCAAACCATGGAACACTTCCATTGATCAAAGAGGGGTCACAGAAAAATAGAGAAAAAAGGAAAATAAAAACTTTTTTGTACCAAAGTATATAGGTGTGCAGTGCAGGGTGCAGAATGTTTCCTTAAAGCGAACCTGTGCTTTTCCTATGCAGTGCAAATCAACTTCCTCTGTGAAATGCGGCCCTTGCACGCTGCTTACACTCATCTCCCCCAGACGAACCACTCAGCGGTGGAGTGAAGGGTAGAAGCCAGCCAGCATTAAATTGAATTTAATTTTTATGAGCAGCATGCACAGGTGGAAGAATGTGTAAAAACCCCATTGGCTAGATGTGCCAAGCTTATAGAGGCGTACCCCAACAGACTTGCAGCTGTAATTGCTGCAAATGGTGGTTCTATGGCTCTACAAAGTATTGACTTTGGGGAGTGAAAAGTTATGCGTGCTCATGTTTTCTGTATTTTTTTTGTCTTATTCTTTGTTTGCATCACAATAAAAAATATTTTGCATCTTCAAACTGGCAGACATGTTGTGTAAATCAATTGATACAAACTGGTGAATGCGCACAATGCTATACTGTGAACAGCCCTAACACATGCACATTACAATATGTCCGATTTTTACCGAACAAAAATCACCTTCATGGTTAGAATTTTGTTTCTTCAGATAAAAAAAAGAGAAACATTTTCCATCCTGCACCTTCATTTTTCCTCATCACTACAGTCGAAAACGAAAGTCGATTAGACCCCACTAGCAATTAGAGCAGGGGTAGCCAAACTTCGGCCCCCCAGCTGTGGTGAAACCACAAATCCCATAATGTGTCTGCCTATAGGAATCATGCATGGCTGTCAGAGTGTTGCAATGCCTCATGGGACTTATAGTTTCACCACAGCTGGAGGGTCAAAGTTTGACTACCCCAGCATTAGAAAATCAAACAAAATCACATGTTCTGAAAACAATCATTTTTAAACGAAATTCTTCTGGCGTATGGCCAGCTTAACAATGGACTCCTGCCAAAAGCTAGAATACTTTAATTGTGCGCAGTTTAACATTGTTATGGTAATGTGTGTGGTGAAGGTTTAAGCTGTCTGAGTTATTCTGGGTAACTGTCTGAGCAAAATGTTGGCAATTCTGATTCCTGTAGATATTAGTATTTAGACATGTGCGATTCGGTTCGTTCCGAAATTCGTTTTGGACGAATTTTCGGAAATTCGGAGATTCGGATGCGTCCGATAACTGCAGTCATATATATCAAATGCTTCTATTTTTAAAGTACAGAGGCTGTAGAGTGGTGGATAGAGGTACAGGCTTGCAATTTATTGCCATTGTGAAGTTTGCTGGTTCAAGTCCAGCCATGGGAGAGTAAAGTTTTTTTTTTTTTTTCATAAACGAATTTCGGCAGGACTACCACTAACGAATTTCGTCCGAAACTAATTTAATTTCGGACCCGAAAAACGAAACTAAACTAAACAAATTTTTTTTTTTTTTTTTAAAACGAAACTAAACTAAACAAATTTTTTTTTTTTCCAAAACGAAACTAAACTAAACGAATTTTTTGCTGGTGCACATGTCTATTAGTATTTTCTTATTCTGTTTATTCATGTACTTTGTATATTTATGTATTTTAGTGTACGTGTGTGCTAACAGTCTGCAGACATTCAATGCCTGGCCAAAAAAGTCACACACTCTAATATTTTGTTTGTCTGCCGTTAGCCTTGATTATGGCATGCATTCGCCATGGCATTGTTTCGATAAGCTTATGATGTCACATCCCGAAATTCAGATCCCGAATGTTATTCAGGTCTAGGAGTCTCAGCTTTAGTATTATATGTATATACTGTACATGGCTCCCATGATGTTGAAACGCAAATTCGTGTTCAGAGACATTTGGATGCATGAAACAGAAAAACACATCTGATTGACCAGAAAAGTCACATATCTGATTCATTTTATTTTTTGAACGAAATTCGGACGGGATCCGACATTCGTAAACAGACATTTGGATTCGGACTCATTCGGATGTGTCTGAATGTCTAAATTTCGGAAAGTTTGTCTGAATTTTAGTGCGGAACGAAACAAACCGCATACTGTATGTCTAATCATTTCTACTTCTTCAAGCTACTTCTTCTGAACCTGGTGAAAGTTATAGCCTGTCAATGCTGAAGGTCAGAGTGAATCTAGATCAAGAGCAGACAGAAGTTGGTTTCATAATGGTCGGCAGGTGTGGCGTGATCCACATTCCCAAGCATTCCAAAGCAGAAGCATGCTCACTTGACCAGGGTTGCCAGGTGTGATTTCTGAAAATATGCTGGTTTAACACTAGCCAAGAATAAACAAAATGCTTTTAAAATAGGCCAAGTATGCCAGGTATTAAAAAAAAAAGCACAGAAAAGTTGCATATAGCAGCTATGCGTTTGTAAAAGAATAATCTCCTCCTTTCCCCTGTTTAATCTACAGGAGTCATGGAGCAGGAAGTAGGGCAATGTCTCCCACTGCTCCCAGAGTCAGAAACAGGAATAAAAACCTGGTGAGTATTTTAAACCTGCACACTGGGATAACCAAATATCTAAATACAAGAGGCATGTGTATTTTTACTTGCATCTTGGTGTGCATGGCATATTTCATCCAGATCTGTGCAGTAATCCAGTGTGAAACTCTGTGCAGAAGCTTCCTGTAATAAAGACCAGCCACTGCTCCTTCTCTCTGCTTGTGCAGGGGGATTGGTCTTGAATTCGCCCCCTCCTGTAGTTTTCTGCAGGCAGCCTGTTGGGCCCCTCCCACAGCTCTGCTGTGCATCACAGTGATGATGTCAGTGCTACTTTTCAAGGTAATAACTAGGTTTGCAAAGGCGTTTTGTGAACACATGGTGGATTTATATCCTTTGTGGATATTGAGGAATACAGTATATATAAATGAAAGTTGTGCCCCGAGCTCAACTTTAAATCTTTCCTATTCAAAATGTATTCTTTTCCTGACATGTGATTCTTGCATAATAACAACATGGTTTGGAACTGAACATCTTTATTATATGATGGGCCATGTTATCACCATGAATGTGGGAATCTCTGTATTTGCTTTAAAAAAATGTAATAAAAATGTGTTAAGTAAAATGTTGTAAATCGATTTTTGATACATCAGTTATTACTGTGAAACGCGGATTGTTCCTTGACTTCCTTTCCTTAAATTGGGAAGTTTACAGTAAGCATGGCGTGCTGTTGACTGGCTCAGGCAGCAGGGTGAATGAGAGTCGGTCTCCAATGTGGCAGCTTGCATGCATTGAAATCATCTTTCTAGACCAGTTTTTTTTTTAAAGTGATATTAAAGTCAAAAAGTTTTAAAGCTATTTCAAATGATGATGAAGTCACTTACAATGGATGCTGATCGTTGATGTTGAAATGTTTCAGTTTCCTGCAGGATCAGCTGGTCTCCTGAGCACTGGTTCTGATATCCTGTTTTATGGTGGCTTGTTTCCCTTGCAGGGTCCTATGGAGCCACCTTTGTGTGTGCAAGTAAGCTGTGTGTGTCTACACAAAGACACAGGCGCAACAAGGCAAGCCATCCCCTGCTAACTGCTCCTCCTTCTTGCTTCACCTTTCCCAAAGCTATTAAATGGATGGCTGCTGGAAACTGCTCTGTACCTTGTGATCTTGTATTGGGCAGGAAGTTCAGGGAAGCTGGGCTGAGAGAGTTGGAGCAGTTCAGAAATATGATGACTATCAGTGATTGGGCAATAATATAAATAAATACTTTGCAGGACAATGTACGTTTGTTTGATCTGGACTCATTATTGAAGAAAGTTTGAGAGTTTATTACTACTTCAAATATAGCTTCTGACATCATATTACTATTTTTGACATGCAGGTAACCACACAATGACATCATAAAATTTTTGTCTCTTCCTTCTCCCTTCCTTTGTTTGCATACAATTGAGATTCAGTAAATAATTTGCATTCTCTTCCATTCCTAAACAGTAATAGAAATTTAATATTGTCAGCTTCTATTATCTGTGTAAAATAAAATAAGCGCACCTGAAGTTCCTTGTTTTTTAAGCTTCCTCAGAAATTGTAGGACGCTCGATCGGTAATGAAAACACTTATGTGTAATATATAGTCAAACTTCTCTTGTTTGTTTAAAAATAATTGCTTATAAGAGCAATGTAGCTGCAGGCCGGCCTTCATCGCCTGCCTCTATCAGCGGTCTGCAGGTGCCTTGTACGCCACTAGACGGTTTATTTCTATGGATGAAATTATTATTCACCGCAGCTCATAGCCAGACAGTTTATTATGTGGAAGAGCCAAATATTTTCTTTTTGAGCAGAACACAGAATACAGTCATAAATATTCAAAGTGAATCGCTTTTTAAAGTGTCAGCTCATTTTGGGTAAGGTTATAGTTAGACATTATAAGGATTTTACTACAATGTGAACTCTTCTACACTGAGTGGCCAGATTATTATGACCACCCCATCAGTACTTCGGTGGGCCACGAGATGACTCCACGAGATGTTGAAAGGTGATGCGAGGAATCTGACACTGCACTGTTGCCCTTCTGTTGTCTTGTACCAGTCTTGCCACTCTCCGTTCTGCCCTAACATTGACTAGTCGCTGACGGCCACAATTCGCACGTTCAGAGCCAGATTTTCAGCTGACAGTCCAGTCTTTAAACACTTTAACAACAGCTGCTCTTGAACATTTAACTAATTCTGCTGTTTTGCTGATACTCGCTCCATGGCTGCACCAACAATCATCCCACGTTCAAAGGCTGTTAAATCGTGTTGTTTACCCGTATCTTCAGAAATAATCACTTCTACTGTCGTGGTAAACAACCTGCTTCCCTATTTATAATGGTCTGGCCCTCTAGCAACTTCAGCGCGAAATTATAGCTAATTTGCCTACAAACGTCAGGTGGTCATAATAAACTGGCCACTCAGTGTGTATTTGTTTGATCATCTTGTCATAGGGTTATTTTTTTATTTCATTTTTATTTTAAACCTGATTTCTAGACTCAACACATTATAAAAAATATGTCAAAGTACATTATAAATATGTCAACATATGTCAAACTGAATATGTAAGAGGCCACCAAACATAGATACATTCCTTATTTGTACATTTTATTAATCCCAAAAGAGAAACAAAAATATTTTTTTTTAAAACATGGTATAGACATACATTGGGCCTATATACTGCATAGTCAAAAAAAGTCACACACTCTAATATTTAATTGGACCGCCTTTAGCTTTGAATACGGCATGCATTCGCCGTGGTATCCTTTCGATAAGCTTATGTAATGTCACAACATTTATTTCCATCCAGAGTTGCAATTATTTTCCTCTAAGATCGTGTATTGATGATGGGAGAGTCGGACCACTGTGTAAAGTCTTCTCCAGAACATCCTAAAGATTCTCAAATGGGTTAAGGTCTAGCCTCTGTGGTGAATCCAGTGAATCCTGGCATTGTCGTCTTGGAATATGCCGTTGTGTCTTTAGAGAAGAAAAAATCCATGATGGAAAAACCTGGTCATTCAGTATATTCAGGAAGGCAGCTGACCTAATTTTTTGGGCACGTAACGTTGATGAACCTAGACCTATTATCCAATGGAAGGCTCTCACGGTCTGAGATGATACCACACCTCATCCAGCTTCTTGTGTCCTTGTAACATCTTCAGAATCTTAGTTTAAACAGTTTCTTCCCCATACTGCAGTCCCCATTGAAGAATTTGTAAATGACAATCATATCTCCTCTGGTGTCCCTTCTCTAAGGAGAACAAGTTTAATTTTTGTAGTCAATCTTCACAACTCAGGCCCTCCATCCCTCTTAATTATTTTGTTGTCCATCTCTGAACTTTTTTTCAGCTCAAGGACATCCTTGGGTACAAGTGGTAGAATTATGTTTCTTTTAAAGTCCCTCTTTTAATGCAGGCTAGTATAATGCTCACTTTCCTAGCTGCAATCATATTAACCCCTTAGTGACACAGCTTCAGAAAATGTTTTTGTTCCTGGGGATCGGAGCAATTTTGCCATTTTTGCTATGTGCTTGGTTAACCATAATTTTCATCTTCCTCATTCATTGCACCTACTGTACACATATTATTTTCCGTTTTTTAAAGGACAAAGTGGGCTTTATTTGATGTGATATATGTATATATATAAATTCTTATTTTTCTATAAAAAATACAACCCCCCCCCTCGACATTTTTTGCAGTTTTGGCAATAATAATGTGTACATAATTAGTGTAGCTAACAGAAAGTAATTGATAATAAATTATTTTATTTGTCCTGATTTATAGGGTATATCACATGTCTGGGATTTCGGTTTATTTTAGAAGTCATAGGTCGCAAAATGCAAGGAGTGAAATACAATTTTACTGTGGAACAATTTTAGAATGTGGTATGTTTGTCTCCTAACTTTAATAGCCTCATTAGCACTATATTTTCTTATAATTTTTTTTATTAAAAGTATTTAAAAAAACTTTTTTGCCTTTTTTTAACTTTTTCCTTTTTTTAATTTTAAAAAATGGAAACTGTTTACATTTCTTTTCAACTAGGGAGGCACTAAAGGGTAATTTTTATTTTATTTACAAGGGCCTTTGATACTAGGTATTCTGAGGAGATACTGTATTTTTCTCGGAGATACTTTGTACCACTTTGTAATCCACTAAGCCAGCTTCCAGCTCCACATCACCAGTGAGCTAAAAGCCGGCTCAGTGGCTGCCACAGCACGGTGATCACAGCGATCAGCTATCACAGTGATCACTGTGCCGTGACCCCCCTAAATTGCTGTTGAGGGTCTGCATCGGATCCAAGTCACCCATCAACAGCATGAACTCAATGACCGCTGGTCCATACACGGACCAGAGCTCATTGTGCCGCATGGCGGGACTATTCTGTCACCGGCCGTTAAGGAGCTGAAAGACCAAGACGGAATAATTCCGTTATGGTCGGGAAGGGGTTAATATCTTCACAAACATGTTCTTGATGCATTTTCTAATGCACATTGTAAGAAGTTCACAGGGTGCAGTGAAATCAGAGTAAGCAATTTCAGTCCAGGAGTGGGGCCTATATACCTCTGCAAGACTGAAGGTAAGGCTGGAGCTTTAAATCATATAAAGCTGACATCATAGTAATCATAGTAATGGAGTTCAATAACTACAAGCAACTACATTAAATATCATTTAAATTACTCATACTTTCACTTTAAATCACGGGAACATCTTTCAATTCAGCTAGTATAATTTCCTAATGCGTGCATTTAGAACGAGGGGTCACAAATTAATGACTGAGAACTGGCTTACGATGGAAGGACCTTTTTTTGTAGCTGATGTGTATGAGGGATCAGTAATTAGGTGATCTACAGACAGAAGAGAGCTCTGAGAGAACATATTCATTGTGGTGATTGTCCAGAAGCTGGCGGGAAGCTGGGCAGTGGCACAGGATGCAGCATTTCAGGGTCTGAACAGTGTTGTTTCCCTCCACAAGCCGTTTGATAATAATAAGCGTATTACATTTGTGCACTCCTCCACAGCAGAGATGTATATGAAGTACTTTACAAAACTTTTAATGGATACTTTTCCACTTCATTTAACTTTTGGTGTGCACATCGCCATTTTTGTATTATTTCTATTTTTTATTTTAATAAGATGAAGGTTTCCACAAAATGTGTTTGGAACCAGCTATAAAGATGTAAAATGTTAAAAAGGAATGACAGCTCCATGAAGAAATCTGCAAATTTTTGCTCACCCCAAAAATGAGTGATAATGGACCGGGATATTATCTGCTTACTGCAGTTTTATTCTTAGCTACTGAAGCATGCATTGTGCTTCAGGCTGTAATATCGCAGTGATACTAAGTCTCCAGTGATGTGTAATGAAAATCATACATCACAAAGGAAATTGACCTTCTCATCACTTTATACCATAACAGGCCAAGCGACAACAGTGACGACAACACAGACTCCTGTGGAACTTTCAGGGAAAGAGACAAGGAGAATCAGTCACTTTCAAAATTTCTTACCCATCAATCAGTTTGATGCCAAGTTATTTTACTTCCCAGGATTATGTATTTTTAGAGCTACCTACTTCTAGCAAAGCCATTTTCTTGCTGCAACCCATCTCTTTATAAACCTTAGAAGGGCAACATCTGTAAGGTTCCAAATGCATTGAAGTGGAGCACTTACCCCCAAGGAGCTGCTAGATTTTTTTTATCCCTTTGTGCCTTTTTAACTGTGAGCTAGCCTACAGCTGCCCCAAACACTCAAACACTCACGGACCTGTCAGAGCTGGTCAAATTATACATATTCACCAATCTTCACAAATCTCCACCAATCTTCTTTTTGGAGATTTTATTGGCTCAAAACTCTAGGGCAGGGTTAAGCAATCTTGGCACTCCAGCTACAACTACAAGTCTCATGAGGCATTGCAAGACTCTGACAGCCAAAGACATGAATCCAAGAAGCAGAGGCATGGTGGAACTTATTTCACTGCAGCTAGATTGCTGAGGTTGCCTACACCTGGTCTAAAGGATAGAGGTTTGTGGATATAGGATATCCAAGAACAACAGCAAAATTTCCCTGTGCCTAGTTGTATGTTGTAATATCTTTAACCTTTGCCACAGGCTAATATGGGACAGGTAGGCCAGGTGGACAGCTACCTTTGAGTATTTTCAGCCCCTCTCATAGGGTAGTTGTGGACCTTTTAAGCTGAGATACACAGTGTGACAAAGTAGAACTCTTGATTAGCTTTAGCTTCCTTACGCAGGCAGTAGGCCTGAGAAGCATGAACTAGGCCTCTCTGGAGATATAACCACCACCCACAGGCAAAAGGCCTCAGAAGCAAAGACTCTCTTCTCACACCCTTCCCACCTCTGGAAGCATAGACTGAAGTGTAAATCCTATCCATGCAAAGCCTGGGAAGCAAGGCAAGGACCCCTCACCTTGGTATTCTATTCTGGCTAAGCCTGGCAAGGTAGGAGCCTTTCAGAAGGGCTTCCCAAATATCCATTCCTTTTCTCAGCCTACATCACTGGCATAAACCTCTGATTTACCCCACAAAAATGGAGTGGAAAAAAATTCATAACCCACAACATTATATCTTCTTACTCTATCCACTGAAGAGTAGCAGGAAGAAACAATCAATGTTGTAGGCATAGGAGAAACTCAACAATAACAATGATAGTTCAGGCCGATTACAACCTAGCCACAACACTAAGGGGGTCATTCACAAAGCTGCCAAAGGCAGCGGAGTAAATAACCCAGCCCAAATGAAGTGAGCCAAACACTGTTCGGCTATTCACTTCTGGCTTGTACGGCTGATTTCAGCTGTACATCAACTAAAATCAGCTGCACATCGGCTGCCTTCGGTCAGCCGAACATGCTCTGCATGTACGGCTGAGCCGAAGAGCAGAAGGAGTTCGACTCAGCCGATCCAACATCTGGATCAGCTGACCCGAAGCTCCGGCAGCTCACTCGCTGCCGTTCCCCCTATTCTCATAGGGACCGAACGGCAGTAAGTGGATAGCCGAATGCTACCGAGCGGCATTCTGCTCAGCTATTCTGCTCAGTACCTCCGAGGTACCGAGCAGAATAGAAAATAAGTCAAATAAATTATTTTTTTTAAAAGCTGAAAAATGGTTTTAAAATGTAGGTAAAATTAAAAAAAAAAAATAATTTAAGGAAAAGGAAAAAAAAGAGAAAATTAAAAATATTAAAAGAAACACCTGCAAAGATGGCGGCCAAAGAAAAACAAATAGGCGGGGCTAGCAGGGACAACTAGCTCCGCCCAACTGTTTCCTATTGGGCAGAGCCGGCCATGACGTCCTTCGGCTCTTTAGTGAATAACCACCTAAATTTAAGCTAGGGACACTCCATCTTAAGGCAGGGTGTCCTATAGCAGCAAATGAGGCTGGTAATGGCAGAGTTAAAGTGACACTAAATCTTAAAAATGCATTCAAGTATTCAAGGGACCGTGGGGAACAAAAGTGGCCCCCCTCCAGAAAGAAGGACAGCATCAGCACCAATTCAGAGATGATTTGAGGATCTACAGCTGAGTGATACACAAATAGGATACATTTTGGTTAATAGTTATGGTCCTTGAATGTATTTTTAAGATTTAACTGCTGACTTTAGTGTCACTTTAATATCACATGTGATATCCCTGGCAGCTTGTTCCTGTGACAACTGTCTAAGAAGAGAATTCTCTTACATTATGATATTAAAGTCAAAAGGCTATTTCAAATGCTGATGAAACCACTTACAATGGTTACTGCTCCTTGATGTTTAAAAGTTTTAGTTTCCTGCAGAATCAGCTGGCTCTGATATTCTTTTTAGGGTGGCTGCTATGGAGCCACCCTTGTTTGTGCTAGTATGTTGTGTGTATCATCACAAACACACAGGCATAGCATGGCAAACCACTCCCCTATTCCCTTCTCTCCCCTTCTGCAAGCTAGTAGATGGACAGCTGTTGGAGACTGTGCTGTCCCTGGTGATCTTGTACTGGACAGGAAGTTGAGGGAAGCCAGAGAGGGTTGGAGCCAGGTGTTTGGAAACATGATTACTGTGAGTGTTTGGTCAAAAATGTAAATAAATACTTTGCTGGGCTATGAATATTTGTTTGATCTGGATTCATTATTGAAAAAAAAGTTTGAGAGTTTAACCTCCCTGGCGGTCTGATTATTTTATTTATTTTTTCCTTTTTTTTTCTATTTTTTTTTCTTCGTTTTTGTTTTGTTTTTTTACTTTTAAAATTCCCGCCTGTTCCACCCCCAGCGACGCGGACGTTTGCAAGGGACGGAACCTGGAAGACGGATGCCGACAGCGGGGATCGCGGACAAGGTAAGAGACGCTACGCTGTAATCCCGAGTGTGGCTCGGGGTTACCGCTTATGGTACTGAAAATTAACCCAGAGCCACACTCGGGAATACCGCCAAGGAGGTGAATACTACTTTTAATCACATCGCATTAACTCACATGATTTTAATCTACTTTCTTTTAATTAGAAAAACTTTGCAGGCAAGCAGCCTACCAGGAGGTTGTGAAGGAGTGGTTAGGTTTTTCAGTGGTATGAGCTTTTCAGAAACAGTGAAGTTTCTGTGAAGTTTACAGATGAGCTTTAGATATTTTAGCCATACATGATTTGCCCTTTGCAGCATTCTAATACAAATGAGTAACCTCAATCTTGTTCTGCATACCACAAATTATACACTTACAACACTCAGCAGTGCAGGCATGAAGGCTACACTTGTCATGGCTAGAAATGTTGACGGAGGTACACAATCATTCACACATAGTGTGGGAAGAGGTGGCCATGGCTTCACAAGGACAGACATGGTGGAGCCGGACCATGAGCAGTGGTAGACTACCCAACACTGCATTGACTTGACTCCAGGGGGAACCTCAAGGTCACCCTGTTACAGGAAGTGAGGATTCAAGTAATCTATTGGAAGGATCACAGGGTTTTTAATCTATGTCTTTCTGTAGATGCATTATTAAAAAAACACACACCATTTTTTTAAAGTGCTCCACCAGCTTCATACACACAAATACATGCTGGGTTCGCCTATGTGCGAAAACACCACACAAGAGGGTTTTTATCTTCTCGTTTTGGACAGAGTAGGGATTGGTTAAAACCCCTGCCGGGGTTATTTTTGCCATTTGTGCCCCATTGAAGAGATCACCCTTCACTTGCTGTTCAGAAACACAATGGCAAGTGAAGGGAAATCCCTCCAAATTGACATAAATCCCCTATTAGATACAGTAGACAGTTGTCATCAATGTCCCAATTACAAAATGTTCCCTTTATTCCTGTTCTGAAGACAACTTAAAAATGTCCTTCACTTTCAGCCTTAGCAGTCATCAGGGCAAATACCAGGAACACAAACAGTGGAGACCTCTCTCCAGTCTATCTAAAACTGAAAAACGTTTTGGGTTTAGACACAAGAATCTATTTTTGGTCTCCCATAGAACCTAATGCTATTGCTGTTACTAATTCTGAAGATACTGTCCTCTATTTTTGTGCTTTCGGGAATCCTGCATCTCCTGAGTTTTCTACCATTGAGCGATAAATCAAAAAAACACCATAGAGTTCATTACAATAAGCGTCGGTGTTGCTGGAGCTGAAAACTGGGACAGTAACTTCAAAACAGGTAGGAGGACCCAAAACTAACATACCATAGGTTGTGTGGAAGATCTTCTGTGCATTGAGCAATTGTGATCAGGACATCAGAAACTTCTAAGGGCCCATTCACACCAATTGTTGTGCGTTCCAGAGCAGCAGCCGCTGGAACGCACAGCAATCACTCACAAGACTTCCCCCTTTGTTCTGGGGAAGGAGGGAGTGTGGCGGTGCATTGAAGTCAATGGCACTGCAGCCCCCCTGCCCACAGTGCGATTGGACGCGTGCCAAAACATTGCCTGCGTTTCGGTCCACTGCAAATGCAAAAAATGCTACATGCTCTATTTTTTGTGTTCGCAGTGGACTGGAACACGGCCACGTGTCCTATCGCACTGCGGGCGGGGTGTGTGTGTGTGTGTGTCTGCGGTGTCATTGACTTCAGAATGCCCGAGAATGACAGGCAGGGCTTTGGCGGGCAGGGGCGGGACATGCTGGGGGTAAGGCTGGGGAATTCTTCACCCGGAACCAAAGGTACCGCACATCACTGGTGTGAATGGGCCCTTAAAGTTTGGGGCTTTTAAAATTGTGAGTATGGTGATGTGGTCACAGCATGGTGCATGATAATTGTCATCCCTGTATAGCTGCCCACCAGGGATGTGGGGGGTACTCCCTTGGAAGTACTATTCCTGTAAAAAAAATGTAATCTTTGAAACATTCTGTATTTTTATGCTCTTGGACCTCCATTCATTAGGTAGAGTCTGTTCACTTTGCCTTTTTTAGAACTCAGTTCATCAGTCAGATTTTAATGATAATGTAACGCATTCCATCTAAATGTCACTTTGTGCTTTGACTCTTCTACTTTCTGGAGCAAAAACATCTGAAAATGAATGTTAGAAGTTGCTCAGGTGAAAATGACGGCCATTTGAATAATGTAGGCAGCAGAGACAGTGACATTTCAGTCTAAATGTACTGGCTTCAATGAATGTTTGCCTTTACTCGCCAGCATATTAAACCGCCGAGCTATTGGATGGAAACAAGTGTTATAAATAATATACATTTCACTTCTGCCAGCCAATATCCTGAAATTTCTGTACTCATTAGCTGGGCTCGGGTTATTACTGTTAGTGGAACACCCACATGTTAAAATACTGCAGGCCTTTTAGATGAGAGATCTGAGGTGTTAAACCTGCAGTCTGACCGAACAAATTGAGAACAATAAAGAATAATTACTGCTCTGTCAGGGCTGCTCCTCAATAAATCTGGTAAAGTAAATAAGTTTAAAAGTTTATTCGCTAACATGGGGTAAATCATGCAAATGTACCAATGTCTGAAGTATAGGATCTCAGAATAGCCAGTTTAGAACAAGTTAAACTAAAGGTAGCACCATCTGCTCATGTGTGTAAGAGGGGAAGGTGGAAACCATTTTGTGAGCTGAATGAATACTAAATGATAAACAAACAAGATGGCTGCCTCATCAGAATGGTTGCTGCTGCCTATGGTTTATTGGTGTTTTATTGCATACTGGTTAATATGGGATCAGGGATACTTTAAGATATAATTGCGCTCACGATAAAAACATAATTAGTTGGCCTTTTTGTGGAAGGTTTGTTAGGTGTAATGCTCAACCCAGTATCAGAGGTCAAAGACTATAGCTGGTGAGTGTAGCTTCACCTTTATAAGCCCCTGATCCCTTTAAGCAAGCAGGCATAAGGATAGTTGTTGCCCTCAGGGCTTAATACATGATGCTTTAGTCTCTGGCCAAGTGGCAAAGAGTACCTGTGGTCTTTAGGAGCCTCAGGCATGGACTGTTGCACAGCAGTTGAGTAGCCAGATAAGGAGGCAACTGGTGGTCAGGGCTGACGGCAGAAAAAGGGTAGGCATAGGTCAGGACAGACAGCGGATGATAAGCGTAATCCAGGGACAGGCAGAGGACAGGGTAAAGCAGACAATAAGTGTAATCCAGGGACAGGCAGAGTTGAGTGCAGGCAGCAGACGATAAGCGTAATCTAGGAACAGGCAGAGGTCAGAGCAGACAGCAGACAATAGATGTAATTAAGCGACACAGGTCAGGGCAGTCAGCTTCAAGCTGAACATAGATTGTAATATTTCCTTTGTTCAACCTGTGGGCTGAACTAAGAAAATATAACAGATCACCATCAACGCTGATCGAGGGATGCCAGCTGAAAAGGTGCCGACGGTGTCTATACCCGGCTTTAGAACCTGTGCCAGGTTTTAACTGCTGTCAAGGTGTCAGTGGTCACAAGGACAGAAAGTGAAAGCAAATCTTTGCAACCGAGAGAGGCAACATTAATTACCTTTCCAACTCCAGCACACCCCCTGCTGAGTCAGAACTAGAACTTTTCAATTAGCAAAACTCATGCACCCTACTGATTGGATAGCAACATTTGTAGCAAAAAGCCAACTGACCCATTGATGTGCCTGATCATTGCCTACAAGGGGACTGTATCTATACCACACACACATTGACTTTGAGAAAGTCAGCATTTGCATAGCTTCTGCTGGAGCTCTTTGAGCACTTTGGGCTGAGAGGTAATAACAGATACTAAAAGAGAAGCAGCCTATGCAGCCAGATATTTGCTATAGATGTTACCTTTCTGTGATTATAGCTTTTCTGAAATTTTACTGGGGTTATGTTTTATGGCAGTTTTGAATACAATGTGTTATGGCTTTCCTCTTTAAGTATTCTGCATAGAATGTGTTATTTTGAATATCTCAAATATGGCAGATGCCTGCATTGGCACTTTCTCAGATAACAGCCTTGTCAGGTGAAGCCTCTATTTATTCCCATGATTGTGGCATTGTCAGTAATGTGAGATTTTGCTTAAGCTTTGCCTGATCTTTTCTGAGATCCTTTATTCTCTCCAGTAGAAGCTACATTAAATCCTTCTCTACTTTCACCATCAGCAGCCACTTATAAATATGTGGCGTATAATAAGAATCTTCCCAGATATTGCTATGGAACGCATTTGACATTCCCTTTATTTATAAAGCATGGTGTGTTGTGTCAGTTTGATATCTCTCTTCAGCGGAAACCTCCTCCGCACCTCTCCTTCTATGATGGCTGGGGAAGTGCAAGATTTAGCATGCAGTAAATGTGTGACACAAACACCTGCCTAATTCAAGTTTAAAACCAACCCTGTTTCTATGTAAAAGACCAGGGAGAGAACAGCATGACACAAGACTGACAACTGCAATTTTGTTTCCTTTACTGACAACTGCCTTCCCAAAAATTGCTGTAACAACATTTAAATGCCTATCATTAAAGGGTAAGTTCACTTTCCCAGGTGAATCTGTGAAAATGGAATTACCCGCTCAAATCTCACTCCCTCTCCCCTCACTATACTTACCTTTCGACGAACGGTTCTTCCCCTCCGCCGGTACGGGCGTACCATCTGTACCCCGTACTGATGTCTAGCCCAGCCCTGCGCTATGGATTTTGCTTGCAAATTGCGAGCACTCGTTGGTCAGCGCGGTCATGAGAAGCGCTTCTTAGCATCGTTAAATATAGTTAAAATGATGCGTGCAGCTAAGGAGTGGGTAATTGACGCAAAGCTTGATTAACAAGGATTTTGAATTTCGCTCGCAAATTGCAAGCACTCATTGGTCAGCGTGACCAATGAGAAGCGCTTCTTAGCAAGAAGCTGGCCAATGAGATGTGCTTCTTAGTCAGCGTGGTCAGGTGACTGCGCTGACCCATGAGTGCTCGCAATTAGATTTGAGCAAGTAATTCCATTTTCCAAAATTACTTAGCAAAGCAAACTTACCCTTTAACATCTGATTTACTGAACTGCAACTATTATAGATGATATTATATATTGATACCTGAAGTAAACATGTCACAAAAAAAGGTCAACTTGAGCCCACGTCTAAAGTGGAGGAACCAAGGTTGGCCTGCTTACACCTCCACACGCTCTACAAAAGTCCTGCTGGTGCCTTAAAATCCCTGGGCGCCCTATCATCTGTGTTTGTAGAAAATAGTTGATATTTGGTACAAACGGTTGAATCTGAGAGGGAGAGCGCGTTGTGCTTTATGATATGTGTTTGATTTAATGTGAGTTTGGCTGAACTCTACACACCCGCTGCTGGTACCACAGTGTTGTTCCATACAGTGGCCCTCATCATCCAACTTTGACAACTTCTGATAGCGTCAAAGACTGGCCCACTCATTTTTGTATATTGCTAATTTCTGTTGGCCAGTGAAGGCAACCATCATAGAGCAGGGCCAATAAGGAGGTGCAGTACGAACAAAGGTGTGGGCCAGCCTTCTAAACCATAATGAATTGTCCAAGCTGGGAGTTTTCAGGGGGACCAGTGGCACTTTGCAGAATACTGTGCATATGTGCCGACACCTCTAGTGCTTGCACTTTAGACACGTTCTTAAAGGAGAACTATGGGGTTAAGGCTTTTCCCCAAAGTTCTCCTTAGGCTAACGGGAGGACACAAACTAGCGTCCTCCCGTCACCCTAGGCTCAGTATACCGCGAGCTGTAGCTCGCGGTATACTGAGACGCCGCAGTATACCCGCGAGCTGCTGCTCGCGGTATACTGAGACGCTGAAGCGGGACAATTATGCCGGGATCCGCCCAGCTGCGTGAGTGACAGCTGGCTCTGCCTATCTAGAGGCAGAGCCAGCTGTACCCGCCCCCTCCCCCGTCCGTTGCGCCAGTCAGCGCTGGTGGATCGGTGCGGGGAGGGGGGAATTCAGCCCCTCCCCTGTCACGGCAGAGAGCCGTGACAGGATCGAGAGGTGAACGAACGCCGGTATGTGTTCGCTCACCTCCCGATCTACTGAGCCGACCTGTGACAGTCTCATTGTCACAGGTCGGCTAGAACTATGAGGTGAGTGAAAAGCACTCACCTCATAGTTCTCCTTTAAGTAAACTCTTTTATTTAGATTAGGGCTAGGCTTTTGGTCATCTGACCTCTCCTGAATGGGAGAATTAGAGGTCAGGTTGGCCTTTAGTCATATAGCTTCTGCTGATGGAGAGCCAATTGTAACAGTGGGGCTTTGGAGGATGCTGAAGGTACGTGCAAGCACTTCATACCTGCATCAGTTTTTCCTGAAAGAATGTCTTAAAAGTGAAAATGTGCTACATTGTAAGCTTGTAAATTAGACATCCTGCATAATAGCAAACACCACGAGATGCCTGTTATTGTCTTTATTAGCCAGTGGCGTGTTCTGACAACTCTCTGATTTAATTATACTCCATTACCAGGGTTTGTTTGTTTTTGTTTTTTAAACATTAGAAGTTTATTAAACAAATTTTCATGGTACACAAACAAAACAACACAAAAAATATAGAATCTGTATTATAAATTACATAGTGCAAAATACAAGTTTTCCAGGGCGGCTTAAGATAGAGAACACATTGGATAAAGATATTATGCAGAGGCACTCGGACACGTTCTGTAGATAGGCCAGTGTGGAGCAGGCTTACTTTGTGTTCAAGCGTTGCATTAAGTGGAAAAGCAAATCGTAAGTTATCATCCTCACCGTAACTAAATAACCCTGACCAATTATTAAGTCATGAGTAGCCTTCATAAGTGCAACAAGTTAAGAGTTCTAGCAATGAGGGTAAAGCCTGGGACTAACGGAAAAATAATAAGTGTAACAGAGATGAGTGATGAAAAGGAGGAGAAGGAAGAAAGAAGAGGAAGAGAAAAAAACGAGAAAAGAGAAGAAAGAAGGGGAAAGTCCAGAAGCACGTGTAGAAAGGCTTGTTTGTTTTTTGTTTTTTTTATTGTATATCTCAACTCCACCAACTACTCTCCTCCTGTCTAATCAGAGTGCCCTCGGATTACAGTAAAAGTGCAGCTTTCCTGGTGTAGTCTTTGGGGTTACGCTGTTAATTTGGCACCCGGGTCCAGCTCTGTGCATAAACAGCAATGACCTACCGCCATCCGTGGGGTAAAAGAAACCGACTTGTACACCCTTTACCACCACTAGTTCTCCACTCCATCCCCTTCCCCACCTTTACCTACCTTCTAGCCCTACTACACCTGGCCACTTCCTTCCTATCTCGCACCCACCCCTTTTTTCTTCTCTCTCTCTTTCCCTCTGTCTTCCCTCTCCCTCTCCCCCCAGGATACACCCGACACATTGATGCCAATAGCACCTCATAAGCAGTCTGCAATATTATTGGGGTGTTATGTTTTCTACCAGCTACCTCCCCCTCTCCCCTCTCCCACTAACCCTTAGGGAATGCACTTTAACGACCCCCTTCCGGGTGACCTCACGATGCCCTAACTCAACCAACAGTGTAGACCTATATTGCAATGTAGAGAAGTGAACACTACTGCCATATTTGTCCTGCTAGTTTGATGTTCTTTGCATGTATATTACTATAGGATGACGTACTGACACTGTATTGATACTATTGTCAAACCCTTGCGGGCACGAACATGTTTTACTTACATATGTCTGTTATCTATTTGTGAACTATGCAAAACCTTAAATAAAGAATTTATTAAAAAAATTAAAATAAACAGCAATGACAGCCGCTCGAGACAGGTTGCAAAACTTTATCCATAAATTAGTGCTGTGACCTGTACATAATGCCAGCTCGAGCAAACCTGCAACTGAGAAAAAAAATTGAAGTTATTCCTGTTCAACCCCATATTAACCCTTAATTTACACTAGTTTAATGAGCTGCAAACAAGTCACGTTTTGCTATATGGCCTAAGCAGCCACCCGCTCTATAGAGCAAAAGAACTTTCAGGTAAAAATAAAATTGAGTATATATATATGATCATTTAAAGCTGAGTGTGACTCAGTACCATGTAAAACTAGCAGTGACATCATCATTGTGCTGTACATAGCCTGTGCAGAGAGCGGAGCTGTAGGAGCGGAGCCCAGCAGGCCACATCCACCACAGGCTGCCTGCAGAAAACAACAGGAGGGGCGGAGACAAGACCAGTCACCCTGCACTAGGAGAGAGGACGGCAGGGACTGTCTTCATTACAGGAAGTTTCTGGACAGCAGAAAAGTTTCACACTGGATTACTGTACAGATCTAGAAGAAATACACAAAGCACACTGGGATTCAAGTTAGAACACACATGGCTATTGTATGTAGACAATACTGTATTTGCTTATGCCGGAGTTCAGCTTTAAAGGGAAGAAAAAAGAAGACAAGATCTCTTTAAAGAGACATCTGTCATTTTGTTCCTGAGGTTCATGTGAAGAAAGCACCCCTGTCATCCCTTTAGATGTGTCTGCAACCAGTCAACCTATCAGCAGACTGCACAGCTAAAGTCTGCAGCATCCAGTGGCCATCAGGGAGAAGCAGACACATCTAAAGGGATTCTGTGATGTGTTCTGTCATGTCATTTTTAAAAACAAGATCTGAGGCAGAAATCTGTGATGTTTACAAGTCCATCCCGCCAAACTCAAAATTATTTTCTTATTTTAATTTTAAATGAATGTTGATCAGGGGGCAACAAGGAAAGTATTATTTGTGTTCACTACACACCAGCTTTAAAGTAGTATTAAACTTTCAAATGTTTTTCAATAATGAATCCAGATCAAACAAATATACATTTCCCCAGCAATGTAGGCCTTTACATTTTTGTAAATGATCACTTACAATCATCATGTTTCTGAACAGCTGGTCCCAACTCTCTCAGCTCGGCTTCCCTGAACTTCCTTTCCAGTGCAAGATCACAAGGGACAGCAAAGTCTCCAGCAACTGTTAATCTACTAGCTTAGAGAAGGGTGAAGGGAGGAGATGGGACCGGGGGGGAAGAGAAGTAGCTAGATTTGCTGTGCCTGTGTGTTTGTGGAAAATGCTACATGTGCTCTCATAGGTTGGAGTTAGGATCGCACTACACAGAGGGGCCTTAACGATGCAGTGCGGCTTTCACATATTCTGCAGACGACATGTATCTAAAACCTTTGTTTTTAACCTTAGCGGTTAGACAGGTTTTTTTTTTTTGCATGCTGGCTGGTGAGTGTGCTGGTAAACCTTTTGCTGTTTTGTGTGTTTGTGGAGACACACAGAGCTTACTAACACACACGTGGGGTTTCAGGGTGGCTCCATAAGACACTGCAAGGTAAATGAGCCATCCTAAAATGGGATATTGGGACCAGTGCTCAGGGGACCAGCTGAATCTGCAGGAAACTGAAACTTTTAAACATCAAGAAGCAGCATCCATTGTAAGTGATTTAATCTGCAGTTGGAATAGCTTAAACCCCTTTTGACTTTATTATCACTTTAAGATAAAAAGAAAGTAATGTGTCTAAAAACAAAACAAAATGTAAAAAATGCACCGCATCGTAACTCAACACATATACGCTGAAGTGTGCCCTGTTGTGTGAATGTTTTTTAGCACACGTGTATTGTGTATGCCAAAAGCATAAGAAATCTCTAGGCAGCAGACCCGGAACTGTCTGCCTGCATGGTTTTCTTTCATGAATATGTATATATTGTTTTCACAATGATGTTGCTGTACTACATTTCCTGCCTCTTTCGTTTTTGTTTGCTTGAATCAGAATGTGCCATTTGTATCTGACTAAAAATTATCAATGCACATGCTGTATCATTAAAGTGACACTAAACTCAGGAGTTAAATCTTCAAAAACACATTCAAGTGGCTTAACTATTAACAAAAATGTATCTTATTTGTGTATCACTCGGCTGTAGATCCTCATATCATGGACTACAATCTCAATATACAAAGTAAACTAAATGTGAGATTGTAGTCCATCACCGGAGTGAGCTCGGAGTGGTGGCTATTTTACAACACACACCGGGACCATGGAGAACACAAGTAGCCCCCCTCCAGAAGGAAGGACAGTGTCAGCACCAATTCAGAGATGATTTGAGGATCTACAGCCAAGTGATACACAAATAAGATACATTTCTAATAGTTGAGGTACTTGAATGCATTTTTAATATTTAACTCCTGAGTTTAGTGTCACTTTAAATGATTCCAATAAAAATGTGAATTGCTAAAATTGACAGGGTTATTCACAAAAGGGTGAAGAATTTGGAGAAGGCCGGAGAAGTGAACAATCTAGGACAACATAGCTGATTCGGTTAAAAATTCTCCAATTCAGCTCACTTTCCAGTACAGCTATGTTGTCCTAGATTGTTCACTTCTCCTTCCTTCTCCAAACTCTTCACCCTTATGTGAATAACCCTGTGAATGTTGAAACATGTGAGTACCATACAACCGAGGCTAAATCCATCCCTATAAATTAAGAACCAGGCAACCAAGGATTCCACGTGTCCTACAATGCACTCCTCAGCTCCACTTTATTGGTATGCTAAGATCTTCCTTTATTTTTTCCTGAACGCATAAATAAATAATTGAACTCAATTACTTTTTATCTGTGATATCGCGCCAAGCAGCTCTTCTTGAAGTTTCAGCTGCGAGGTTCACAGAGATTAATCTACCACCTGGGAATTTTCAGTGTTGTTCACGCTCTTTATCAGCTCAGGGCACGGCGGAGAACAGGAAAACTCTGCCGACACATAGCTAATTGAAACCTGTAAGTGGCTTTAGCTAAAGCCTTCTAACTTGAATCGGATGAAACTGATATGCTCCAGGTCACATAAATAATGGCAGACAATTAAACATGTTCTCCAGAAATATATCCAGGTGGAGGTGTATTTAGAAAAAGAAGGTCTGGATGTAACTGACAAAAGAGAATCAACAAAAAAAATTCTTTAAAACTGGCATAAGTATTTTTGAAAGAACTGTTGAGATCAATGTAGGTATTGTTACAATCTGGTGCAGGTTTATAAATGGACCCGGCAGGCCCATGCCAAGGGGCACCTGTTTTTTAAAGTGGACCTGAGTTTAAAAAGTAAATATTTGTTATGTTATAGAAAATGTATTGTGCCTGAGCAGTATCCAGCAGTCTGGAATTCCTCCTCAATGCCAGATATGTGGATGTGCCTAGGAACTCCTGTGCCTACTGTCCCATTGGTGTATATCTGCAGTGTGAAATCGAAGGCACTGCTTCTTCTGACTGCTAGTCTCAGGACATTTGAAGTGAAATTTGGTGATATTACTACTTTGTTGCTCTAAGTTCTCATTGCAGAAGGCTCTGAGATGAGGAAGTAAAAGTCCTACCTCTACCAAGATGGCAATCTCCACACAGCGACACGGTGCAGAACAACACAGGGTTAGCCAGTAATGGGTGAAAGATTAGGTGCAGGGAGACCACAGGCAATCCTGGTGACTACTCCTTTGCCCTCTACCTGCTTTTTGGGATCATCTTTAGGAGTTAATTTCCTCTTTAACAAGCAGTAAAATTGGTCAAAACAAGCCCCGCTTGCCTCTGTAGCTGCAAGCACAGTGGATGAATTCATGCTCAAAGTTTATGTGACTTGGAAGCCTGCTAGCCTTTTACTCTACCAATGTAACAGGTGCATAAAGGGGGACAGCAGAGAACAGAGGTATGCGAGGGCTTGTTTTAAAGCTTATTTATTGCTCGTTAAGAATATGTAAAATCTTGAATGTCCATAGCCTGGCCACAGTTCTACATTAAAGAAGGAGTCTTACCTTAATGTCTACAGTATATGGTGCTTTCACAGAAGAATCCCATGCTTCTGTGTGTGCAGTAGAAGCGAGATCGAGATCGTGACAGCATAGGGTTACGATTCACCTATCTATTTACACGGCACAACCTCATCTTTTATATTTTTTTTAAAATGGCTATTATATTGTGTTTTTGTGCACTAAAAGTGTATGTTTTACTGAAATTTTGGGTTTGACAATCAGTTGAGCTAATATCTTGCAACATACAAATTTGCAACTGCCACCATTTTATTCTACAGGGTCAAATTATTTCCAGCCCTAAAATGTGGATTATAACATGTGTGCAAAAAAAGCGTAAAAACGGCTTCGGCAGAGAAAAGGTTAAATGTTGCTTTAAATGACATCAAATGCATATCAAAGGTCACCCCTTTGATCTTTATAGAAATTAGCAAATACAAAGTACCAGTAATGTTAAATTGTATCTCTGAATCACTCTTCCGAACAGTGTTTGCAAACACTGTTCCGAAGCTCCCTACTTACTACTGTATTACAGTAAATAAATCCTGCATATCATTTTCATAGCCAGGAATTGCCAGTAGGAACGGCGTAGGGAGCAGCAGGAGAGGAAAAGCAACAAGGCTTACTACATAACCTTCTATTCTTTTTTGTTAACGTCCAATTTTAATTTTTTTAAGTACAAGACAGTGTAATATTTTATTTAAATAAGCAAGCACCAGGGCTGTCACATGGAATGAGTTACATGCTCCTCTGTACCTGGAAGTACCTGGTGTTTTCTGGCTTCTTAATGCTGAACGAAGCAGCAGGAAAGTGCAGGAATAATGCTGGTAGAGAAGGGAGAATAAAAGGAAACCTGTTATTATGCACTGCATGGACAGAGCACCGGTTTCCTTTAATAGTATGCTGGCTTGTCCATGTTTATCTTCCTACATCTCAAAAAAAAAAAAGCCTCATATTTTACCCCTACTGACCTGTATATATCTCCAGTAATCCAACTGAATTACATTATGTTTATGTTTTGTAAAATAAGGTAATTTGGATCAGCTGAAGGATGACTGACATGTAATTCATAAGCTGTGCAGGCGTCTGGCGTTGTGGAAAAATGGATTTTCATCTTCATTCTATGGACGGTGCGCTGCTATACCTGATGACCTTCACGACAATCTCTGCCGGAGTCAAGGACGTTGTTTATGTTACCGCTACAAATGTCTGACAGATGCATAAACTGCAAATAATATCTGTAGGAGGTTTTCTTCTCGTTTATAATGGTCTTTTTTCCCCCCAGGCCCACTCATTTTTTACCATTGAAATATTTTGTAAATAAATAAATGCTATGTTCTCTATAGTGCTGTAATTTATACGTGGCTCAGTTTGCTGTGTAGCAATTCTGTTAAAGTAATAACATAGAACTACTGCACCAGAGAGTACTGCAATGTATCACAAGACTGTTATTAGGCGCTGCTCCAGCTAGGGCTCCCTGACCCCATAAATAATACTCCCCACCACCCTAAGCTAATTGCTGCAGCAATGAAAAAACGTATCTAGAAGCCCTTTTTGCTCCCCTAAATGTTTGGTCATGTGTCAAACCGGGTCCCAAGTCTTCTAGGACTACAGAGAGGGAGGGTCCTTCTTCAGCTGGCCACATCGCTGCCTGGCAGAAATAGAAACTTCCTATTGCTGATGATGGGGTCCTTTCATTCTCAAGGAAACTGCAGAGGAAAAGGGACTGGTTCAGCAATAGGCATGGACAACAGATCACCGGTCTCCACTCGCCAAGGCACAGTAGTGGATCACACCCTCCCCACCACATACTCCCCACCACCTTTAATTTCCGCAGCAATGAAAAACTTATCTGGAAGCCCTTTCTACTCACCTACAGTAAATGCTTGGTCACGCCGGGTGCCAAGTCTTCTACCTTTTGGACGACAGATAGTGAGGGTCCTTCTTCAGTTGACCACATCGCTGCCTGGGTGAAATCAAAACTTCCTATTGCTTCATTTGGTGGTAGTGGGGTCTCTCTTAGTCTGCTAGCAAGCAAAAAAAACATTAAAAAAAGTTACCAAATAGGTAAAAACTTACCTGTGTCTCTGCCGCTCGCTCCATGCTGAAGATCTGAAGATTCTCAAACGGCTGTGAAGGATCATGAGGCGGGCGCATGCGCAGAAGAGATCTTTGGCCGGGAGAAGAGGAGAGACACAGGGTAAGTCAATACCCGCAGCCGGGAGTGTGCACGTGGACAAACCCCATGGGACACAGAAGACACAGCAGTCTGGACCAGAGACCGCACCAGCACTGGAGGGATGCCTGAAAACTACTGGAAAGAAGAAGATGATTGGATCAAGATGAATCATTCAATATAAGTCCTTAGAGCAGCATTGTTGTGGTGTGTGTGTGTGTGTGTGTGGGGGGGGGGTTTTAATGTGACTTTAATCTCACTTTAAGGTACTCGAATTTAAGATTTTAGTGTCACTTTAATTATTTCTAAAGGGATGCCAACACTGCACCTTTACCCATTACAACACAGAAAGCCCACCAGCTGATTATAATGAACCCAGATCCCTCCCATGCAAGGATCAGTTTGGAAAGGACATGCTGCAACAAAGAGCTGCAACAACAGAAACGGGTAGGAAACTGGTTAAAATTCTGGCAATGTACACAGATCACCCAGACATTATTAATTTTTTTCTCAACAAAAGTGGAATTAGAGAGTGGAAATTTGTAGAGGAAAAAGGATTTGGGTCTAAAAAAGAACAGATGGAGATTATGTGCCTGACAAATGACAGCTAAAAATTGATTGGTTACTATGGGTCATACCTCCTTTTCCATTTGATGTCATTTTCATAAAGTTGCCCCTTTGTGATTACAAAGAACTGGCAATAATGTTTTTTAATTCATAAAAAAAAGATATTATGTATTATATATTATGTATATATTATGCGGACACAATACACTCCTTATCACCTGGATTATAATAAACTGCAATGTTCTCGATACACAATACACAGCTCAGTGTATGGCTCATTCATCTACTTCATTACATGCCCATAATGTTCTGCTCTCTTTATGTTGCTCGTTCCATTTTTCAGTCTCTCTGTGGTTTATGGTTTTCAATTTTCCATAGCAAAACCCACCTGATCAAATGAAGTGACGTTTCAATGGTTCGCTGTATATTTCTCTTTTCGGAAACTCCCGGCGCCCCCAGCTCAAGTCACAATGTATTCATTGAAGTAAAAGAGAAGGTGAAGGAGAAGAGATTGGAAGTGCTGGGTTGTGAACAACATAAAGCATGTTTGATTTTGGAAGCCATGCCAATGAAATAGGAGTAGATTAAAGGAACAGCCATCATGTTTGGAAATGAATGAGCAAATTCAGGAAATAAGCAGAAGCAGTCAGTGACTGAAAAATTGGTAATGCTATCGGGGGAATATCACAACCTCTCTAATGTGTATTGGTACTAACGTGACTGAGCACAATTGGGCGATATTAGACATGTGCGATTACATATAATACTAAAACTGAGGCTCCTAGACTTGAATGGCATTAGGGAGCTCCCGAATGGAATTTAGAAATTCGGATCCCGAATGCCATTTTGGTCTAGGACAGTGGTGGCGAACCTTGGCACTCCAGCTGTTTTGGAACTACAAGTCCCAGGAGGCATTGCAAGGCTCTAACAGCCACAGACATAACTCCCAGAGCCAGATGCATGTTGGGATTTGAAGCTTTGGCACAGCTGGAGTGCCAAGGTTCGCCACCAATGGTCTAGGAGATTCAGCTTTAGTATTAATATCAGTACAGGCAGTCCTCGGGTTACAAACAAGATAGGGTCTGTAGGTTTGTTCTTCTGCTACTTCGCTCTGCTCGGGGGGGGTAAGTCCGATCCGTCTAGGCGCCGAGCTCAGGACTCAACCGTCCTTCCTCGAGCTCCGCGCATGCGCCATGACCGACTGTAGGTTTGTTCTTAAGTTGAATTTGTGTGCAAGTTGGAATAGCCAACACTTTTTTGTTTTTGTTTTGGATAGCATAGGTAAGTGTTTACCCCCTGTAAAGTTTGTTTTGCTGTGTGTGCCCCTGTTCAGAAGATTTCCCCTCATCTTCTGTCCCTATGACAATTGGATTTTGAACATTTTGGGTTGTCGTGGAAACAATGATTGGTGATAAAGCTTCAGTGAAGACACCTTTTTCCCATGATCACTCTTACAGGAGTGAATTTCCCTTCCTAGGGGTAGATTTCCTCTCACTTCCTGTTGCCTCAAGGACAGGAAGTGAGATTAAATCTTTATAATGAGGATACAGACAGCATTAAAAACCTCACAGTGACCCCACAGTGAAGAACTAACTGTAATGAACATACAGTACTACAAACCAGACCCAAAAAGCCAGGCACTCCTCGTCGGCACAAGCACGGTAGCATTACAACTACCCTTGATGTGCAATAATAGCCTCCATTTGTAAGTAGGAGTTGTATGTAAGTCGGATGTATGTAACTCAGGGACTGCCTGTTAAACTCAACCGAAACAAACAAAAAATTCAGATTCTGTCCGAATCCAAAACCCGAACCGAATTCAATTTCAAATCCGAATACCGAAATATCCGAACCCAACTTAATTTTTCCGCAGCTTACATGTCTAGGAGACATTATATTAACATCCTGGCATTGTGACGCTTCACCCCTTTCTGCTAAATTCTGTCTAAATAGGTGCACTGCTGCTCATAAAACAGAAAGGGAATAAATTGCCAGCTGTAGCAACCAGCCTTCAGCCTTTGCCATCTGCTGCACACCTGGCCTCACTCACTTAAATGGACTTGAGAACATTCAGTCAATGCCTGATTTTAGGTGTGCGGGGGGGGGGGAGTTGAAGGACGCACGGACGGACCTATGCTTATGGACAGCTATGCACAAAGGGTGGTCTTTCCAGCTGGACATTTCTTGAGTGCACAGCACAGGTGATCCCAAAATCCCATAGAATACATCTCTGGGTGAAATTGGACATATAGACACTGCGCAGCTGAGGATTTGTTGAACCCTAATAAAAAGATAAGTGCTCATATAGTGAATTAAATGTATTTGTTCCTTCGATGGTGGTTCCCCTCTCCCAGTGGCCCTGCCAGGCATGTAGGATGTCAGAGGGTCCTTTGGGACTTTTTTTCCACACTTAGGATCCAGGCGCTACCACTAGTCATATACATCCCACAAAACCAGATCTACTTACCTTGTATCCCCTGAGGAAGCACTCAGCGAAACACATTGGGAAGATGCATAATATGTGAAATAGTTGATTATATGTAGCTATTAATTATGGTCAATTAATAATATGTGATCATGTACTGAAATGAGAACAATCAAGGTAGACTGGGGAAAATGTGGGATTTGTTCACTGTTTTTATGTATTTTAATGTGATTGAAGTTACTAATAAAAATTTACATCTGAATTATATATAGGTATATGTGTGAGAAGTGCCTTTTTAGAAACCCCATAGCTATTTGGATATGTTTTCTATATGTGCTTACTACTTGTCTGACTGCTCTCTTGTTTCTTGATCTTTTTTCCATTAAGACTCAGATTTGACTGCACACCTGGTCTTGCGCAAGAGTGGTTAAAAAGACTCCAGAACATTCAATCAATGCCTGATCATAGGTGTATGTTCACTACCTGTCTGCCAGCTCGCTTGCTTCTGGAACTGTTTCCCGTTTAAGGTGCCCATACACCTTGCAATCATCGGGCGAAAATTTTCGTACGATGAATGAACCGTCGTACGATTTTCGTGCGGCGGCTCCATCTTGCCCTGACCATCGCACAGTTCAATTAGCGGTCTTTAGCAGAAATCACGTGGACGAATTTCGTTAATCGACCGCACAGATTTTCGTTTGCGCATGTGCAGTGTTAATCGTACAATTTGTGACATACAGAAACGCCACAAACCTTGCGAAAATCGTACGATTCCACAGACGTTTTCTAACCTGCTGGAACGTCAAAAGTCGTACGTTTGTACAGTATTTGCGGTTGTACACTGCCCATCAACCTTACGAATATCGGCCGAAAACGCAATCGCAAACTAAATTCGGCCGATATTCTTAAGGTGTATGGGCACTTTAAGATTTAGACTTTCCTGCACACCTGGCCAAGCCCAAGAGTGCTTAAACAGACTTCAGAACATTCAATCAATGTCTGATCATAGGTGTGTGTTCACTACATGTCTGTCTGCTCGCTTGCTTCTGGATCTGTTTACCAAATAACACTCAGATTTTCCTTGGTTACTGCTTATGCCCGCTGCCTGCCCTGACTTTTAGCTTGGTCTCTCCATAAGCTTGCCTGCCCTGACCTCCAGCCTGCCTCACTCACTTCCTGATTTGTGATTCAGTACTTAATTCGGTTCTACCTGCAAGTTTGGTGTCACAGTCCAGTAACTTTTTTAACTTTTAAAAACTCTGCCAGTGCAGAAAATGACCTCAGAAATGCACTCTTACATTCCTATGGTGGGTTGACAGCACACAGCATTTTTGTGGACTGAGTGGTGTCAGCCCTCCACAACTTTCTTTTGCTAAACTACTTATTCCACCCCACTGTCTTTATCTCCAAAGTATAGTGACTAACTGACGTTTAGTTCCAAGATAGGAACTGGAAGGGCTAAATATACTCTTTGAGATAACACAGTAAGTATGGAGAGGACACAGAACAATTCTGTATTCCTGACAGGATTAACAAGTTTCTTTTGTTTAGTGGAAATTTGATATTAACTCAGGTATTTAATATTGCTGATATTAATTAGCAAATAACAATAATAATAATAATAACAACAATAATAAAAATAACAATAATAATAATATTATGCAGTAGTTAAAGTCTTAAAGGTTGCAGAGCAATAAAAGAGATATCAAATGCTTCAGTGGTATATTTAACAACTTCTTTGTTAGAGTTTGCATGCACTTGAAGTATTTGATTAGTTTGTCCTTTCCTTTTAATTAATTAACGATTGCTTCTGACAGGGTTTTACAATATTCTGGTACCCAGCTGACCGAAACAGACAGGAAAACACTACCCAATGTTTTCCAGTCCAAGCCAATGTTCAATCTTTTGCTGGCCTGTCTATGTTTTCTCCTTGTGTCTCCTAAATGCCTAGTCTTTTCTCCTACTGACCTACATAGATCTCCAGAACATCAGGATAGTAAAGCAAAAACTAATTGATGAACACACAACACTGTTCTCTCAGCTTGTTTCTTGTAAATATACTGTGGGGAATTTATCATAGCAATTGCGAGTGTTTGAACTTGCACAGAATATATTTGCACCAGATTTATCAAGCTAGCGTAATGTTGTTGATAAATGAGTTTTAATAGACTCCAGGAAAGACTTGTAACTTCAGGCAAAAAGCTTAACTGTCGCATCTTGAAGAAGTGGTCATGGGGACTTCTTAAGTTGGGATTGTTTTCTTGATGATGGTGATGCTCCAGTTTCAGACAGCCCAGTGCAGATGAAAACATGTGCAAAAAAGGTGCAAAAAACATGCAACTGAAAAAGTAGTGCAAGCTCTGAAGAAAACAGGTGCAAAACACGTACAAAAAAACATGCAGTTGAAAAAGTAGTGCAAGCTCTAAAGAAAACAGGTGCAAAACACGTGCAGTTGGAAAAGTAGTGCCAGCTCTGAAGAAAACAGGTGCAAAACACGTCCAGTTGGAAAAGTAGTGAAAGCTCAGGTGAAAACAGGGGCACATGTTGAAAGACAGATTTGCACATGAAAAAAAGAAATGATCTAAGAGGGTAAAACTGGCGCAATTGCTTTGATAAATTCCCCCCCATTGTATTTGCATGCAGGACGCAGGATTGCCTGTTGGTGTGCCCATCACTCCCCATGAATGTGCTTTACTGTGTAGAGGATTACATGGGATTGTACTTCCCATTGACACCCATCATATCATAACAATAAACCTAAATAATAAAGTAAAACACAACAATGATTGTGGAATAACTATAGACCGCGGGGCCGTTATTGGGTTTTAATCAATGTAACCAATAAATAGACTTTAACCTTTATTACCAAACAAAACCACTGTTAACCATTAACAGACCAGCATGCTTAGTCACTACGACTCAAGCAGCAATAACTTACATCAACCAAATTACCTTTACCAACCACTGTCCTCCCACAAAGTGGGCAGCATTACCCAAACTGTTAACCATTAACAGACCAGCATGCTCAGTCACTACATCTCAAGCAGCAATACTACCCCATAAAGATTGACAGGAACATGGGAAAGTAGAGCATAGGGGAGGGTGGGCAGGGAAGCAGGTGAAAAGATCTGAAAGGAATTCTGAAGCTAATCCAGAGGTGAGCCCAGCTGGTAGTCCTGAGGTAACCGTTGCCACTGTCCAGTGACAAGAGTGAATATAGAGGTGAAAGGTTACACTCATTGGTCAGCTGTTTTCCCGCCAAAAGTCTGTCACCAATCCTGTGTTCAGCTGACTAAAGGTCTGTCCAGCAACTGAGGTAAATAATCCTAGCAACAGCAGGCAGAAACACAGTAACCTGAAAGACAAAGCAGAAAGAACCAGCAAAGCAGTCCCAGAGAGACATGTACTGAACAGTTACCCCACACCTCTATTTGAATATAAATAGTTTTAAAAAACACATGAGTGATAGGGGTGACAATCCCATGGGGCCACTTTTCTTATTTTGCTTTTGTGGCCTAACAGGAGGCTGATACCTAGAATGCATTCACTCCTCCATGATAAGGCATTGGAAACACAGGACAGCACGCTGACATCAACTCATGTGCACTGTAATGCCCACTGGAATACACTTTTCTTCATGTGCATTGACGTGTGTTTTTACACTCAGTTGCTACTTGCGTTGACATGCATTTTCGTTTGTTTCCCTAGACTTCAATGAAAAATGAATGTGCGTTAAAGAATTTATTAATAATTAGGGTTAAAAAGGTTTAAGTGCTTGTTTGTGTCTAGGTGCTAAAATAACAAAGATATACTCACCCCAAGGTCTGAGCTGGCCAGCTGTCACAGTGCTCCCTCCAGCCTGTCTCCCCCTCCCTACAGCATTGGAATCTTCCTCAGTGTCCTCACATCAATACACATTGTACAGAACGTGATGATTTATGGGACCTTATACCCCATACAGAGAGACATTCCAGGGGTCGGCTTTGTGCTTCAGGTGAGTCTAACTTTGTTTTTCTTTAACCCAGACACAAACAAGCACTTAACTCTCGCAGTGCCAGGGTACTGTATGCCATACTTATTTTAAGCGTGCACCACTGGAATGCTGTGGTGTGAACCGGTCCTATCCATGATGAGGCAAATTGCCTTGTCAGGCTGTGCTCGAAAAAAAACGGCCAGCACAGCCTTATCCCAAATGGTGTGAACAGGCTCTTAAACCGTATCAATAATGAATCAATAAATAAAGTTTGTCCCATCCGCTGTTACTTTCACTTTTGCTGAAGAGCTTGCTTTGCATATATATGTGGAGAGAAATAGAAATGAGGGTATGTGAAAAAATAAAGTGTCCCCCTTTCAAGTTTATTAGAAAGAAATACGTATTGAATACTTAGCTTGATACGGCATAATAATCTATATATGTTTCTTTTACTGTTAACACTACTGACTGGTTAATGTTTCATACACCTGTGAGTATTTTTATTACCAAATGTCATCTTGCTGTATTACATGACTTGACTTTAATGAAGAAATATTGAGATGAAAAAAATAAAGTGATACTATCTTTACAGGTATTAAACCCATACAGTTACCAGAACACAATATTGTTTGCTATGGAGGTCCTTAAAACTACTTGCATTGTAAAATGCATTTAAAGGGTTATTAAACCTTCAGCGGTTTCTGCATATACAGTATCTATTGTTAGCAAGCAGTAGATATATGCAAAACGATTAAATTTTTCTTATTTTTTAAAAAAAAGAGTTAATACTTACCTGTGTCTCCACCGTGCGCTCCTGTCCGAACATCTGAAAATGTATTGGGCGGCCGCAAAGGATCTTGGGGTGAGTGCATGCGCACTTCAGATGTCCGGCCGGGAGAGGAGGAGAGACACAAGGTAAGTCTATAGGGCAGCGTGCACCCGCACAGATTCCGTGGGACATCAGAGAAGAGGAGGACAGAGGAGTCAGTGCTGGATCAGAGACCAGCACCAGCGCTGGAGGGACAGCTAAAAACTATAGGAAAGAAGAAGATAAACGGATTAAGAAACATCATTTAAGGTAAGTCCTTACTTTAGGACTGTGTGTGTGTGTGTGTGTGGGGGGGGGGACTTTTGCCCTTAATGTCACTTTAATGATGTGTAATGAGGACATAACTGCATTATGTGGCTTAGTTTTTTATACCTGCCTGGAGTTTTAATTCAGATTCACACGTATGCATTTTATTTCCCTCAGATTGATTTTCCATTGAAATCAATAGAAACACATCGAGATACAGTACATATCAACACATTTTAACATGCATTGTTGTGCACTTTATATTGAATGTCAACATGCATCATAACCTTATATTGGTGCGCTTTGATGCATGTCATGACACACATCCTAATGCATGCTTTGAGATACATTTCAATGCTTTTCCATTGATTTCAATTGAAAATGGATTAAAAGAGTTCTAAAGTCTCAGAATATACTATCCTGTTATAACATCAGCATTGTGATAGGAATACATTCTATAGTTGGTTTTGATAATGTAATCAAAGCTTACTTAAAAAAAATACTTTTATGTAGTGAGTGCCGCCTTCTGTCTGTCCATCACTTTCAGCAACTTCCTGGATTCCCAGTGTGCTTTGCGTCTCTTTCTCTGCCGCTTAACGCGTCACTTTCAGCAATCTTCATTTCTTAAGACTCCATATCCCACCATGCATTGCTAACAGCAAGCAATGATAATCTTACATTTTTCAGACATTGAGTTGTAGTTCAGAAGGCAGACTCTGTGAGAGTTGTGACACGAGGAAGTGCGTATTCACACGGCTGAGTGAAATGATGTCATTAAAGATGCTGAGGGCCCACCCACGACCCGGAGTGTCGGATGAAAGAGGAGAGTGATGGATGCAGGGTGACCGAAAAATAAGGTAAGTAAAAGTGCTTTGTAATGGCACCCTAGGAAACAAGTCAGTTTACAAACTTCTAGATGGAAATGGTTATTAGGAGTGGGATAGAACGTATGGAGATTCAATATAGAAATACAGATTTATTTTTATTTTTTCACCATAGATACCCTTTAAGCAAAACCACAATGGTGTGAATCCCGCCATAATGCAACATTTTTATGCTGTACCAGAATCGACCTTTCATACAACAGAAACAAATAAAGAGAAATCAGACAGACACAGTAAAACTTTACAGATGATTTGAATATCAAGTAACACAGCTGCGTATGTTTTAAGTAATAATCCACCATTTTCTTACTGAATACAAAGTGATGAATATATACAGAATGTCCTTTAGCATTAGCTGATGTGAAAAACTTCTGTCACAAGTCAGACTAAATCGTCTATTTATATGACGGGAAGTGTGATGCTTGCTAATTAAATGTTAACTGCATTTCTGGGTAAAAAAAAATAAAAGAATCTGATGGGAAACACGATGAGGCGAACCTACGCAATACACAAATTACATTCAAGAACCTTCAGCCTTCAGCCCCTGAGGTTTATGTTAGCCAGCAACATAAACCTCATTGAACTCTGTTTCTATCCTAGACTTCTATTGAATGGATAATGCATTCTACAATACTAATCGGGATCCTGAGTTGCATAGGGTTAACCATGAGTTGCATAGTGTTACTGGTAATAGCCAGCAATTTCCAGTGCTGATTGCTGGAGAACCAGAGCACGGGCAGAATTCAAACATGGTGCTATCCATTTATTAAGGTACAAATGTTATATGGCGCGTAACCTTAACACATGTACCTGAATAAATACACAGCACCATGACTTCTGTCCATGCTCTGGTTGTACAGCAATGGACGTTGTAAAACTGATGGCTATTACCAGCAACACCATGCAACTCATGAGGGTTGGGGGCTCCTAGATGGCACTCAGGAGTACATCCTCAAATCATCCCTGAATTCATGCTGACACTGTCCTTCCTTCTGGAGGCTGGCTACTATTTTCCCCCATGGTCCCTGTGTGTGTTGTAAAGTAGCCGCCGCTCCAAGATAACCTTCCCTTAATGAGCCAAATCCTCCTTCACTTGTGTCTCACACACTCCCACTCCCAGACACTGCACCTCACGGTGGGAGGGTTTTAGAAACAGAAGCAGTGCTGTCAATTCAGAAAGCAGAGGGCACGGCTGAACACTGATAGACAAGCTACGGGCTTATAAATCAGAAGTGACAAAGATGTTGGCAAAGCTCCCTGCAACATTGTTTCATCCCACTATAGTACAAGCAGGCACAGGATACATGAGAGTGGCAGATCTGAATTCAGGAACAGTGGAGCATTGTTGCCACCCCATCATAGGAAGCTGCATTAGGTTGACTTCACTGGCAGGATCAATAAGTATTTGTGAACCTTTGCATGGGGATTCAAGGAAAACTGCACGTGCAGATGCACTTGTGACTAATTCTTGCTGCACTTGTTTTAAATGGAAGGCCATAATTCTACTTTAAATACCAACTAAGAATGTTAAAATAATGTCAGAATCCCCAACTTTTATCTCATGTTGGTACCACATTAGAAGAAGCGAGACATCATGTCTTTTGCTGGGAAATTTCCACAACCGCATATTCTTTATTGCGCTTACTGGTTGACGGCTTTCTCTTTGTAAAAACAATCATAATAAATCTTCAAAATGTGACCACGGCAGGGGCAGTGCAGTGAAGAATTCTTTTCAATGCATGAAGTGTCAGAGTGAAAAATTATGACTTTAAGAATCAGTGGGATTTCAAATTACACCCAGTGGGTCTTTAAATTACACTTGTGTACCTGTGAACAGAAGATAGATCCATCACATATTTGTTTTAGAATTAATGTCCAGACTAACAGCAGACACTAAAAGACACTTGTCATTACCTTTGTACCTTTTATGTGCGCCTCCCTGGAACTACATTGACTTCATTACTAAGAGTTTGACTTACCTGACTATGACTAAGGGGTCTATTTATGAACAATTCGTAGGGCCCTTTGCCCGGCGAACATCTGTGAACGTTCGTTTTCTGTATTATGTCATTCCTATGCTCCTCAGCTCCTTCTAGTGGCCGTAATGTAGTATTACATGACAATACATTCGAACTGGAAAATAAAATTTATTAAACCCATTTGTTTTCTGGCATTATTCTGCTAAATGAACGTTCACACGAGGAGGGCCCTGTGAATTGTTTATAAATTGACCCCTTAGTCTTGCCAATTGCCATTCATTTGCATTAGATCTACTTGTAAGGGACCCTACCACCAGTTCTGACTTTTAAATTATAATGCTTTTTTTGAACAAAGCTAAAATAGTACATCCTTGCATTGATTTATTTAGCACAGAACTCTGGGCAAAATGGTTCTCAACCCCTGCAGAGCTTAAGAGCGCGTCTGTGTCTAGGTGCTAAAAACAAAAAAAGTGATACTCACCTTATCCTGAGTCGGCTTGCTCTTAGAACAGTCCCTGGAGCCTCTCTCCACCTTCTCTGCAGCAGTCTAAGAATCTCGCTGATCTCACTGCAAGTGGCCGGAGCCAGCCGTAAGATCACGGCTGGCTCCGCCCAGCGGTCAGAAGCAGGCCGAGCGGCCGGCCGGCTTTGGCTTTCAGCACGTGAGTGACATTCACCGCTCTCTGCAGGGACATGATCGAGAAGTGAGCGAGCGACGGTATGCATTTGCTCACTTCCCGATCTATTGAGCCGACCTGTGACAGTTTCATTGTCACACGTCGGCTCGAACTATGAGGGTGAGTGATTTTCACTCACCTCATAGTTCTCCTTTAAAGGGGTTCTAAACCCTCCGTTTTTTTTGCGGCAAAAAGTAAAAAAAAACAAAAAAAAAACGCTTTAACAGCGGTTGACACTTACCTTGTTTTGGCTGCACACTCCCGTCCGAGAAAACGAAACTGTTCCGGCGACCGCAAATCATTGGGGCAGGCGCATGTGCAGTTCAGATTCTCGGCCGGGAGACGAGCAGAGACACAAGGTAAGTCTATGGACGCGTGCACCCGCATGCAGACACCGCTGGATCGGAAGTGCCTGCAAGCAGAGAGGAGTCAGCGCTGGATCGCAGAGCCGCCGCACCGCTGGAGGGACAGATGAAAACATCAGGAAAGAAGAAGAAGATCGGATTAAGAGACATCATTTAAGGTAAGTGCTGACATTAACATGGGGGGGGAGGGGAAAAATGTATCCTTTAATGTCACTTTAAGTCATCATGTTGTATACATGTATAGGACATGAGGATGCTGAGGGACATACTATTGCTGCAGCGGTGGAGACAGGCTTAAGAGACTGGAGTAACTGCCAGCTGGCTCCGCTTGGGGTGAGTTTAACTTGTTTATTAGCACCTAAAAACACACAAATTTAACTCATTCGGGGTTAGACCCACTGCAAGGGTTAAGAAAGATTCTGCTCGCAGTTCTGCTTTAACATTAGCTACTTTGTTTCTTGAATTACAATAGTCAATTAAGAGTCTGACACTTCTGTGAGTGTCGGATCCTACTGACTCCCGGATTCCCTTTGTCACTGCTCCCTGTAAAGCATTCTGAAGCTGTAATGGCCACATGATGAATACATTCTAATGTCGACGTTCTCCTGTCATTATCAGCGCTGTCATTATAAGCGGAGGGAGCTTTATAGGGAGCTGCAGCCACAACCGCACACAAGAAACTCTTGGGTCTCACAGAGATAGAGAGATCTCTGATCAATCTGAAAGAAGAGTCGGTCACTACTGACCCCACTTCGGAGAGACCCCGGAGTCCCGTATGTGTTGTAGTAGCTGCACCTCCATGCAAACATTTTCTCTGATACTAATGGTGCTGATTGTGACAGCGAAGACTCCTGCAGAGAGAAGTGACATGTCAGCCGGGGGGCTGTCAGTTAGTAGGAATTAACACTTGCAGAAATGTGAGACTCCTGTTAACTTTCCAAGCGTTGTAATTAAAAAATGAAGTAGCTAATCAGAGAAAAATCAACACTAATGCATTATTTACATAATATATTTACATATTTACATACTGTATATTTAACATTTTAAAATCAGTCTGAACTGGTGACAGGGTCTCTTTAATTATTTTATAATGATTGCATGATTTAACTAAATGGTATTTGTTTTTAAAATTCATCTTAAGCCCAACTTTAATACCTGCAGTTGTGCAGAAAAACATTTCTGGGGACTGTAATTTTTCCTTAATATAGTAAAAAAATAAAACCCCCAGTGGTGAATAAATACCACCAAAAGAAAGCTCTATCTGTCCCCAAAAAAGGGTATAAAATTCATTTCAGTACAGCGCTGCATGACGGAATAAATGTCAGTTAAAGTACCGCAGCGCTGAATACTGAAAAATGGCCTGGATGGGAAGGGGGTTTAACACCGCGGATGTCAACTGGTTAAAGTGTAGGTCTAGCCCAGGGGTAGGCAACTCCGGCCTTCCAGCTGTTGTAGAACTACAAACCCCATGAGGCATTGCAAGAGTGACTGTTACAGGCATGACTCCCAGAGGCAGAGGCATGTTGGGATTTGTAGTTAAAGCACAGCTGGATTTTCGGAGTTGCCCACTCCTGGTCTAGCCAAATCTTTTTTTCTTAGTTTTGGTTAGGGGGAGGTTAGAACCCCTATGCTAGAGAGATTTACCCTCACTTCTTGTCCTGCTGATGTTCTACCAGACAGGAAGTGACGGGAACTCTCTAACAGCAACACAAAAATAAAAATGTTGGAAAATGAGAAAAATGAAGCCGACACAAAAGCAGACAGGGCTTTTATTCCTTCCCCACCACATCTAAAAAGAATAACTTTTTTAGATTGGTATGCACTTGGAGAGCCTTGCTGGCTGGCAACCAGATGAAGAAGAACTGCTTTGCTATTACTTCTGGTGTATTGGTCCTCCCCAGTGGTGGTTCCTCAAGAACCGGCCGAAATGCGCACAGTGGGTGCTGCTATTGGCACCCTTTCGGCCGGTATCCTTTTGATCGAAGGAGCCGGCTGGAAAATCTTTGTAAGATCAGAGTCGGCAGCCAATGAGCTGCCAATTCTGTTTGTATATTCTGACAGCAGCCGGCGGCCACTGTCAGAATACAATGCAAACAGTGAGGATCACCCAGTTGACACATTTGTAGTGTTGATGGAGGAATCCACTCTATTTTCTTTCCGCAGGCTGAACAAGAAAAATAGAGCATTGTATGGCCAGCCTTTTACCATTTCTCCTGCACAGACTCCCCACTGTGCCCTAGATCTACTTCTGGGCCGAGGGATCACTTGTTCAGGAAATGCCCCAAACTGGTTTGCAAATGGCAGGAAGTGTTAGTTAATTTTAAAGAATATCTAAACCATAAAAAAAAACATGTATATATTGCAGATTACCAGTCTGTAGATGTGGTGGCTTTATTAGTTTCCTTTTTTTAGGCATTTGTTCTTTTATTTTCCCCATGTGATCCTGCCAGTAATACACTTACTGTCCTAGAGTTGCTATGCTCACTCACTCCACTGTGTCTATGGAGGGAGCCATGCCTGTCACCCAGGCTGCTCTAGGGTTGCCACCTGTCCAGGATTCACCCGAACAGTCCGGGTTTTGAATGCTGTGCCAGGGTTTCATGGCAGCAGAAACCCAGACACAAGATCTCAGGCAGAAAGGGGCAACCAAAATTAAGATGGGGGCTACTGGTCCCCCACTGAAAATAGTCTCAACTGTGATATTTACATATGAATGGGTGGCGCTACATATGAATAAGCCACGGCACATTCTACCAAAAAAATGTATTTGCGTCGCTAGAGTGTTCAGGTTTCGCATGAAGAAAAGGTGACAACCCTAGGCTGCTCTCCTGATTCAGACTACAAATAGGACTTCCCCTATTGATCCTCATTACAAGTTGGGGGGGGGGGGGGAGAAAAAGTTTAAAAAAAACACCTTTTTTTTAAGAAGTTTACAATAGACAGCTTGGAAGTCAGATAACAATATTTGTGCTTTCAGTTCCGCTCACAGGGAGTGATAAGGACACAATGTTTCTGGTGGTATTTTTCTTCACTTGCTGAAAATGTTCTTAGCCTAAAAAAGAAAACAAAGGCATCCACCACATGTAAGGACTAAAAAGCTGCAATATGTTAAATTTTTGTTCTTGGGGTTTGATATGCTTTAATGGTGCTTTCCATCCTCACTGCCCCCCTGACCCAACAATGGGAATCCTTGAAATTGTACAACCTACCATTGAAGACCCAAACTTTCAAATCGCAGTAACTAGAGCAGTGAACTTGACCAGCAAAATGAAGAACATTGGCCCTCCTCCCAAACCCTCAAAAAAACAATGGTGGATAGAAAAGCTATCCAGTACCGAGGAAACGTAACCTATACCCACAGAGAATGCTCTCGAAATTTTGAGAAGATTTGGAATGGATGGATTGATGACCCTGCTCTCCCACTCTGTGTGTTAAGCTGCCCATGCACCTTACAATTATCTGCAGAGTTTCTGTGGTCAGATGGAAAAGGTGCAACAGATTCCTCCATCTATACTTAACTGTGTGGATGGAGGAATCTCCACCTGGGCCAATCTGTTGCACTTTTTCCATCTGACCACATAAAATCTGCAGATAATTGTAAGGTGTATGGGCACCTTCAGTCATGCATAGAATATTTTCAGACCATGGTGTATAGAGCCGTAGTTGATTTTGTGGCAGATTATTGCTGCCCATGATAAATATAAAAACACAGAAAAATGTTATTTGACAACAGCTGCTTTATTGAAACTTTCTCGATGTTCACAACCACAAGGCCCCATTCACACTGAGCGATTTATCGAGCAATTTTTGCAGCGATATCACTCATATTTCCACGCGATATTGCTCTATGTAGCTTCTCCAATCCATTTCAATTGAGCTGTTCACATCTCGTCGCTCAATATCGCTCAATATCGCTTGTAGCTCCTACATGACACTTTTTTAGAGCGATTTCGAGCGATTTTGCTCCTGATTGCATACGGCCCAATAGGAAAAAGTTGCTCAATATCGCTCAATATCACTCATATAAAATCGCGCGGAAAATCGCGTGATTTTCATGTCGCTCAGTGTGAATGGGGCCTAATGTGCACCTTGTATTATAATGTTAAATATGAAATTTTTTAAATTTTTGGTTATTATGAAGGTGTATTCATCTCTGCAAATGGATATTCAAGGACCGCATGCATGTATCTCGTTCCACTGTAAATCACTTTCTTCTGCTCTGTTTTATGTTTGCTGTTCTTTTCAATTTCTGTAAGACAAACACTTTGAAAAGTGTACAGAACTTTGTTCTATTGATATAAAAATAATTCTTGATGAAAAAGAAGATGAAATGCTTCCCAGTCTGATGTCGGGCACAGGAGGATGCATAATTTAAAGTGACACTAAACTCAGGAGTTCAATCTTAAAAATACATTCAAGGACCTTAACTATTAACAAAAATGTATCTTATCACTCGGCTGTAGATCCTCAAATCATCTCTGAATTGGTGCTGACACTGTCCTTCCTTCTGGCGGATGGCTACTTTCGTTCCCCAAGGTCCCTGTGTGTGTTGTAAATTAGCCACCGCTCCAAGCTCGCTCCTGTGATGGACTACAATCTCAATACAAATTAGTAAACTAAACGTGAGATTGTAGTCCATCACGGGAGTGAGCTTGGAGCGCTAGCTACTTTACAACACACACACCATGGGGAACAAAAGTAGCCACCCTCCAGAAGGAAGGACAGTGTCAGCACCAATTCAGAGATGATTTGAGGATCTACAGCCGAGTGATACACAAATAAGATGCATTTTTGTTAATAGTTAAGGTAATTGAATGTTTTTTTTTAAGATGTAACTCCTTAATTAAGTGTCACTTTAAATAGCCAGGAACCTGTGATATGAAACTAAGAGGTGGCTGGTCTCCACGCTGGTTGTCAGACAATAAGGTATTTGGCAATCAGTCTGATTTTCCATATGGGAATGCAAAGATTCTACCCCAATGAATTTCTGTGTGCCCCCTATTCCATTTTCAAACCAAAGTGAAAACGAGGCTTGATACAAAATTTCAGAGGGTTAATTGAATTTCAATAGGCACACTGGTATGGGTCAGCAGTACTTTACATAATAGGGTTAGGTTACCCCTCTAAAATAAAGGAGGAAAACCCAGAGTTGAGAATCCACCTTTATACAGTCTAATGAGAGCACCAAGATAAATGTTCAAGAGTCCAAAATTTTTAATGATAAAATTGGTTCACAGCACACAAAAAACCCAACGCGTTTCAGGGGCCCTACAAACTCATTCTTCATAAGGACTCAAGAATTTTGACTGTGCTTAAATGGAATCAGACCGGCACATACCAGATAGATCTGTGGTTTTCTGTTTGGATCGGTTTAAAAAGAGGCAGGTTATGTCAGGGTTAAGATGTGCAACACAAAAAATTCCCTATTACATTTTGTCAGCTATCTGGTGATCTGAGACCCCTTATTTTGATATAAAAGTAGGACACCGAAACTTTTCCACTTCAGGCTTCTTGCTGTTTTTTACAGACAGAAATTCTAGTGTAGAAAATGTCAGAACTAACAAGTTCCTAAAAACCTTCAATCAGATTCGAACTGCTTGACATGTTGAATGTGATTTGGAAAATAAAAAGATAGGAAGTTAAATAATATCTAAAGCCCATCTTTTATTTTGCTTGTTGTGGATAGAGTAGGGAATGGAAGGAACCCCTGTTAGTGTTTTCTATATGCTGCCTGTGCCCCCATGGTAAGATTTACTTCTCACTTCCTGTCCCAGAGATACAACAGGAAGTGAGGGGAAATCAATACAAAGCAAGGACATTTCTCATCTCTGCCAAGCTCTTAGCAATCTGGGGTGCTCTGACCAGCTTCTCACCCAGCTACTGGCAACCACTAACATCACTGGTTGCCAGGAGCGGGGAGAGACACTGGGCAGAGCCTCCCTGGTTGCTAAGAGCTGGGCAGGGAGATGTGTATGGGAGAGGGATAGGGAGAAAAAAAAGTCAGCTGTCCCAGGGCATGTGCCATATGTTCCATACCCTGTATCTGCCACTGACCCCAGTGAGCCAGCAAGTTGTTTGCTGAATTATTTCTGTACAAGAGAACTCTTGTACAAATTGAGCATTCCTGCTTAAGCACAGTTGCAGATTTTGCAGGGTAGTATAAAGAGGGGACCCCTCCCCCCCACATGTAATTGTTTTTATTCTATGTCTACATTTACCCTTCAAGAACATACTCACACTCCCAGTGTATCCAGCATTATTGTGCTGTGATCCACAGCTCCATCTCTACTTACCTGGTCCAGTGCCGCCATCTTTATTTACATCATCAGGCCCTTTCTGTCCTTTTCTAGTTCTTGCAGCCAGCCCCCTGATGGCACACCACCATGTTCTTCCTCCAGCTCTGTGCACCATCTCAGCTGATGTCTCCTGGGATATGTAGCGTAGACATCCCAGGAGGCAGCAGGAGTGCTGTTACATCTTTGTCGCATAGGAAAGGATCTAGACCGGGCGGGCTGGACTGGAAATAAAGGGAAAAAAAGGAAACAACCCCCCCTTATTTTAAGATTGTGGAGGAGAGTGGAATACAGAGGTGGAAAGTCTGAATTTGGTGTGAAGGTCCGCTATTAAGCAAGCTCATTAGTCACTTATTGATTGTTGCCATTTGCTGCCTGGAAGTTGGTACTTCTTTAATGATAACAAGTAAAGTATACCTGGGCAACCTGAATATGAGTAGAACACACAGTCAAAGACAAAGCACAGAATATTCCTTGGAGTAGTAGGAGGCTTTTATTATTCATGGTTGACCTGGTGCCTGGTGATGTCATCCCTCGCAGATTAGTTGAACAGGGAGGACTGTTACTCAATCTGTGCATTTGATAATAAAAAATTGAAACGCACCTTGTACATAAAGAAAGAGAGGGGTGGAAAAAGATGATATTCTTGCAGAATCCTAGCAACAGGGTCCCCGCTGGGAGAGGATCGGGATGATGTCAGCCTCGGAGAGCTCTCTGACCCCAGCTTGGTGCTGTTTTAAGACTCCCTTAGACTCGGCAGAAAAATTCCCCATGGAATGTGGAAGGCAGGGACAATACAGCTGGTGACATGTTTGCGTTTCACTGCTTCTCCTTTGTAAACTGTTTCAGAAGAGGTTTTATTTTATTGTGCTTGTAATGAAATAATAATGATGCAGGCTTTTGTTTTATGCATTTATTTGGATTTGGAGTTATTTGTTATTGATGACTGGGTGTGATTACATAGAAATAAGTTTTAATGTATCTTAATGGTTTTGGTGTGTATTTGTGTTTTATATACCATAAAAACAGATATTAGTATTACTGTGATTATTATTATTATTATTTTTATTATTGTTGTTGTGAGTAAAGTTGTGACTGTTGTTGTTTAATTAGTGTCAGGTCGCTACTGCGGTAGAAGCCAAAAACACTAGAACACAGATTTCTAAAACTTTTTTCATTTCCAAAAGCCAACCTGACTTATTGCATGTGAAATTGGGAACTACATTCTGTAGAATTTTAAAAGAATTACTAAAATGTGAAATAAAGAAGTCTATTTATAAAACAAAATAGCTATTCGTCCAGCGAAACTGCATGTACATTCGTTTTGTGCGAGTTAACCAGCATTTGCTCATTCATTATCAGAATTTTTAGCACAATATATTAAGCTGTGCAAATGTTCTTAACTAGGGATAAGCTCAGACACGGACTGAACCCGGTCCGAACCTGAGCTCCTCTGAATATGGAAGGGGCTCCTCTGAACCTGGAAGGAAACTCCTTCTACTGCCCCCTACAGCTGCAGTCAGTGAAATTCCTCGCTTACAGCTGCACATAAGCAAAGGGGAGGGATGCATTGACATCAATCTTCTATGGCTTCATGGCTAAATTAGGTAAATTACATTTATGCTATATGGCCATGTGTCCATATAAAACAAATAATGCCATCAGAAGCATCTTACCCCTTTGTTTATGGTCAGCTGGGAGGTTGGGAATGCCCCGACCCGCAGCTGATTGGGTGGGCCATTCGGCTATTTTTTCAGGCTATTTCCTCTTTTGGTTGAATGTTCTTAGGCTATTCTCTGTAAGGATTAAATGTTCTTAGGGTATTATACTATGTTACATTCACCCTGTGAAAGACAACGTACCGTAAATATCAAAAAATAAAATTTTGCACATATTGAAATCATTTGACTTTTGTGCAAATTCTTTTTTATTTATAGACTGCAAAGTTTCCCTTGCAAGGAAGTTAGCTAGATTTAGCAGCCTCTACGTTAATATCGGGAGGAGTCACAGCATGCAGCAGGGTCCCAGGAAAACAACAATCCCAGAAGTGTTAGATTTTGAAGATTCTTTAGCCAATGGTGTCTCTTTGATACTCCAGAAATCAGCGGCGCGGCAGGGGAAGAGGTGAGCATTGAAGGATAAGCGCACTTTAAGAGAAAGTGCATTTATCCTATTGGCCTCTTAACATTTCCTAATCTATCCCAAACTCCCCCGCCTGTACAGATGCATACTCACTGAGTTCCTACAGGCTTGGCCTTTGCTGTTTGTCAACATCCTACAGTGAACTTCTTCCTCTTCTGATTGTGCCTGCACTGTACATCCCCGTTGACTTCTATGGGGGCCATCTATTGGTAGGCAAGTCCCATAGACGTCAATGTTGGGAGAATGAAGTTTCTTAGAGTTACTGTGCAGGGGGAGGGTGGGATCGATTAGGGCAGCTTTAAGGGGACAAAAGGATGAGTGCGTTTTGTTTTTAAGTGCACATATCCTTTAACTATCTTGTTTGCAGGGGGCACTTTATTTTGCATCATTATTGCTTTAATATGGCATTTGTTTCTGTTCTGCTTATTAATATTTAAGCTGTATATGTACGTCCTAAATTATGAGCATGTTTGGCATGTCGCACCGGATACAGTTTTCAGAGGCATGATGCCAAACGCATAAAAACACAGTACAATTTTTTTTTTTTTAAAGATTTGTGTGAAGTGAATCAGCTCTGTGCTCAATAATTGTATATTGCCATGCAGTAATAGAAAGGATCACTTGCAGCTAGCATCTATCAACTTTTACTAACATCAAGTGTTAGTAAACTTAAAAGTGTTGGTAAACTTAAACCGCTGCAAGGGTTAAGTGCTTGTTTTGTCTAGGAAGCTAAAATAACGGAGTTATACTCACCCGAACCACGATTGGTCCCCCTCCGCTCCTGTGGTCCAAGGTCCAGTGAGTCATTACGTCCAATACACTGTATACGGCATGAGGACATCGAGGTACATTCCATCACTGGGGTTGAGGAGGAGAGAGGCTGAGGGGACCGGTTTAGCAGCCAGCTGGGATCATGGTTCGGGTGAGTGTACCTGTTATTTTAGCTCCCTAGACAAAATGAGCACTTAACCCTTAGAGTGCCGGGGTAGCTCCACTGCAGGGGTTACAATTTTATTTGCCCAGAGTTTTTCTTTAAGATTTTATCTCCAGTGACATCTGCTGGTGATATTTACAGGGTTGTTCACAAAAGGGTGAAGAGTTTGGAGAAGGCAGGAGAAGTGAACAATCTAGGACAACATAGCTGAACTGGAAAAATTCTCCAATTCAGCTCACTTTCCAGTTCAGCTATGTTGTCCTAGGTTGTTCCCTTCTCCTGCCGTCTCCAAACTCTTCACCCATTTCTGAATAGCCCGGTTAGTTTTACAACCTCTCAATTTGGTTACAAAGGTCGGTGAAAGTCCAGTGAACTATATAAACCACTCTAAAGCTGGCCATACAAAACTCGAATTTCAGCCTTATCCTGCTGTCGGCACCACCCGGCTCGACAAACGTTGACTACAAAATCAAAGGAGTTGTCAGCCAAACAGTGTCTCATTCAGCCCACAAGATATGCCAGATGCATGTTTATACATAGGACACTAGAGGCAGGTTCTAGCGCTTGAACAGTGAGCAGATAATGGGACAGACTGAGGGATAGTTTTTATCAAGTACATTACCACATAATGCCTTGAGATCAGATGCATAACTAGAAACTTCAGAGCCACGGTTCAAGAAAACATGAAGGCCCCCCCCCAACCCCCCACCGCCATGGGAAGGCACTATAAACAGGCACCGTGTGGTTAACAGGAAGGCTGCCGAGGTCCCCATTAAGCGCGGGACCTCAAGCAGCCGCTTCAGTTTCAAAATTTTGTGCCGGTGTTCTGTCAAGAACGCCGACCCAGTATCTGCGCTTGCGCACAGATGGGATTAACGAGGAAACAGGCCTTTATTTACAAACTACAGTGGTACCTCGGTTCACGAACGCTTCTGTTCGCGAACAATTTGGTTCGCGAACAGGAAGTTCGGCAAAATTTTACTTCCGTTCGTGAACTCCGCATCGGGTGATGAACACAACCGCAGCCATCTTCCCTGCTCTGACACATGGTCATGGCTTCCTCTAGTCGAGATCGCGGTCTGATCGCAGTTTGATTCGGTTCACGACCAAATCGGTTCACGACCAGAATTGTGGAACGAATTAAGTTCGTGAACCGAGGTACCACTGTATTAGTGTGTAATTGTGAATTGTGACTGTTAATAATATGACATCCATGGCAGCAAATGATGGACGGCAGTAAATGATGGATGGCAGTAAATGATGGACGGCAGTAAATGATGGATGGCAGTAAATGATGGACGGCAGTAAATGATGGATGGCAGTAAATGATGGATGGCAGTAAATGATGGACGGCAGGAAATGATGAATGGCAGTAAATGATGGATGGCAGTAAATGATGGACGGCAGTAAATGATGAATGGCAGTAAATGATGGATGGCGGTAAATAATGGACGGTGGTAAATGATGAACGGCAGTAAATGATGGATGGCAGTAAATAATGGATGGCGGTAAATAATGGACGGCGGTAAATGATGGACGGAACACCGGTATCTGCACTTAGTATCGGGTCATTTTCACGAGTACTCGTGAAAATGCCCAGTATTGCACAGGTGCATCCGTACTTAATAATATAATGTATTGCTGCATAGTTGATGCTATTCTGCATTGCTGTATAATCATAACCACCAGTTATGTAGGACTACAAGTCCCAGCAATACATTATAATGAAAATCAGCAATGCTTCCCCCCTGAGCCCCCACCTCCCCGGTCCCGCCGTCACCAGACGTACCTTACCTCTCCTGTAGCACCTTCTTTTCTTTCATGTCTCGGTGGCCAGGGGGCATGACTAAGAGGAGAGGGTCCTCACACAGCAGAATGTGTTGCCTGGCGGTGCCTGCTACGCTGCGACCCTGGTAGTTCCGCCAGTGCTTGAGATCTTTAACCCTTTGTTGGGGACAGACAGTCCTGATCATCTAGTTTACAAATATTAATTAAATCTGCCAGCACAGTACAGAACACCCCCAACCCCCTTAAACCTTTAGAACTAAGCAGGATTTTTCAGGTCCCGGAGTTTCCAAAAAAGAAAAGCAGCAATTTTTAAATATTTTTTTTAGTTATGCTATGTGAATGGGAACATGAACTATAAAATAGCTGTCTTAAAGTGGAGATACACTTTAAGACTAATGGTAACGTTAATGCAAATAGTAATAATTGTATAACCTTTATGATATATAAACAGAAAGAGTTTGCATTCATATATTCATTTGGCTGATTGCTGTGAAATGGCCCTGAGTAGAGTACTGGGAGTGGAGTAATCAATTTGGATTCTTGCTTTCTAAGACTGCTTTTAGTCCTCTCCTTTTTACATTATTTAGAAAGAAGTATTAACCCTGTTGTACTTCTATAGTGAGGTTTCTACCTTATCTGAAGGAAGTCTTTTCATTCCAAGAAATCCTTTTTAAAGGTCACCAACATCCAAGACTGATAGCTTTCAGGGGGGCCCTGAAAGAATACATCACCCTCAGCATCTTATACAGTATTATTATTATTATTATTATTCAGGATTTATATAGCGCCAACAGTTTGTGCAGAGCTTTACAATATAAGGAAGACATTAGAATTACAATACAAATCAAGACATGATGGCTAGGAGAGCCCTGCCTGTGGGAGCTTACAATCTAATATGTCTTGCAGGTCTTAGTGTTGACATTTAATTGCAGTATTTGTGTCTTCACTCCATTCCCAAGTTCCCCATAATAACGCTATCACTCTGGATAAATTGGACTCAACAATGATCTTATCGACATTATAGAGACTCTATTGGTGAAGTATGGTGCAATCATTTGGCTAATGGCCACCACCATCCCTGCGATTTAAAATTCCAACATGAGATTCAACTTGCTAAACATTCCACAAGCTAAAATATCAGTTTATGGGTCTTGGTGGCCTTTTTTTTTTAAGAAAGAAAACAATAAAGCTTTATTTTCCTTTACAGTCTTTTGCATATTATTCCTTATGTTAGATTCCGATTTAATTGCAGGAACCCCCAAGCTGAGCTTGGTTTGCAGCAGCGCAGTCATGAAGAAGCTCTAATTATAATTATGTTGAGCTTAGGTTCTGTTTATATTGTTCTTAGCTGGGAGATCAGTAGATGAAAGTGCTTCTTCAGCACACATGATGTCAGCGCAATGCACCCAGCTGAGCATTATGTTCCTGTAATAAAGGACTGGAAAGACAGAACCTCATTAAGGAGCAGCATTGTGGGGTTTTTTTTCTGCTTAGGACCCTACAACATGGAAATTCAACTCTTTTTACCAATACTTTAAAGGAGATCCCTAGACAGGATACAAGGCAGTTAATTAGCTTATATTGCATCGGTTAATGTGTGCTTTGTATGTCTCTTTTTTATTTATAGAGAGCTTTTATGGCCTTGGGGCTGCCATTCACTTTTCCCAGTAGGCATTGCCAGCTTTCTGTATGAATTTGGTGAGGAAACATGGCTGTAATAAATTGCACTGTGTGGAGTGGGTAATTTCTAGTCTAGATGACATATACACATAATATTATCAGCTTCATTTCCTGATGCAAGTCCAAAAATGTGTGGAGTAGAGACTTATTTTTTTTTCCTTTTCTTTTTAGTTATTTTTACTCACTTGTATAAGAAGTTTTCCAATGTTAGAGGAAAAATTAACTGATTGGTGGAGGTGATCCAATCAGAACCAACACCTCATCCCTGTTTACATTAGACATGTAAGCTGCGGAAAAACTCGGTTCGGTTTGGATATTTCGTTATTTTGGGATTCAGATCCGCAATTCAATTCATTTAGGGTTTTGGATTCGGACGCAATCCGAACTCTCGTTAGTTTCGGATGAGTTTACGAAAATTTGTTCCGAATAACACAGAAAACCATATACAGATATTAATACCTAAGCTGAATCTCCGAGACCCGAATGGCATTCGGGATCTGAATTTCCGAATTGCATTCGGGAGCTCCTGAATGCCATTGGGGTCTGGGAGCCTCAGCTTTAGTAATATATGTATGTGGCTCCCAGACCCGAATGCCATTCAGGAGCTCCCGAAAGCAATTCAGAAATTCGGATCCCGAATGCCATTCGGATCTGGGAGCCATATACATATATTACTACAGCTGAGGCTTCCAGACCCGACTGGCATAAAAGTGCCATAAAATACCTCTGTGCTTTATGCTAGAATCAATTTGCATCATGAACAGTACCAGTGTTCTAATGGTGTATGCGCACCTTTGTACACATTAAGGTTGCATTCACACTGTTCCATGTGCATGCAGTCCTGGTAATGCACATGCGTAGGTGTGAACGGGCCCATATAGTTTACCTTTTGGACTAAACTGTATAACATAGATATGAGCCAGCCATATAAGGAATAATGGGATTTCTATTTGACATGCATCTTCATGCTGCATGAAAATGGACAAGGGCGAATAGCCTCTAATCCTTTCTTAAAACTGAACTACAACCTCCTATCTCTTACAGCCAAGGAAGGTGCCATCTTAGCCTCTATTTGAATTGCAGTTGTCATGGTGCTGCCCATGTGATCAGCTACTGTATGACACAAGCCATTTAAGGACTTTAAATTTCCATTGAGAGCTGAATTAAACACACTGGTGACCTCAACAGTGGTCATACCTTAACAGTAACTGTTTTGGGAGACCATTACATTGGTGAGTCTAGTTCCTCTTTAAATTGAGTTCTCATGTATTCCAAACAGAGCAAATAATCACTCATATGTAAAAGCCGAAACTACCATTTTCAAAGGCCAGTCTATACTGGGGATGGTACAATGGATGCATTAAATTCTCTAATGCATCTAAATGAGCTTTTAGGGGGTCAGGGTTGTTGGTTATGTGTTTAGAAGAAGCACTGAGATCTTGAGGAATGCTGAATTAAGTTTTACTTGCTTAGTAGAATATTACATATGAATGTATATATACAGTACATATATAGATATCTATATAAATAGATATCTATATATATAAAATACATGTGCTGTTATTAATTCTTCTTTTGAAAATACTGTATATGGAGCTCTCAATTTGCAAAAAAAAAATATTTTTAAAATATATTCACACATTTGTTTAATTGATTCTGTGCCTTACTATTTCTAATTGTCTTAATTACTTTTTATTTAGTGATATCGGCAGTTCATTATTCCGAAATTATATATATGTGCCACCCACCTTCCGCAGGCAGAGGGTAAATGTTCTGCTATTAGATTGTTATTTCCACTGGGGTGAGAGACTGATATGAACACTTATATGTTCTCTGAAAGGTCTACAAAAAATGTCAGCAGTATATTTGATATACTGTATATCCTCAGTGGTGTATCCAGGGTCTGGCACATATGGCACATACCCTGGGTGCCACTTGAAGGGTGCGGGGGCGTGAAAGTTTTCCGACCCACAGAGACACCTGATTTTTTTATTCTCTCCTCACCTCTCTCTCTTACACATCTCCTTGCCTGGCTCTTATTGATTAGGGATGCTCTGGCCAGCATCCCATCCAGCTTCAGTGACGTCACTGTATGCCACGAGCTGGGTGGGATACCGGCCAGGCCACTAAAGGTTGCTAAGAGCCAGGCAGGGAGATGTGTAAGGGCCACACACATCTCCAAGCCCAATTCTTAGCAAATAGAGATGTGTATGCGGGTGGGACTCCAGCCAGAGCATCCTAGGTTGCTAAGAGCTGGGTGGGGAGATGTGTATGGCCCTAACACATCTCCCCCTGGCCAGCTCTTAGCAACGTAATATGCTCTGGGGGCAAAATGTGTGGCATGATGAGACATCACGTGATGGGATGTCACTACATCACGTGAGGAGGCATCACTATAGAGCCTTGTACATCAGAAATGGATCCGACGAGGAACCTGCTGATCAATTGACTGGCCTAAAGACATCTGAAAAAGCTGAGTATAAAAAAAAGGGGTGACAGGAGCACAGAGTGGGACTTTAATAACTATTGTAGGTCAAGTAATTATATAGCAGCATCTTGCAGCATCATTTCTTCTCTTCATCTTGGAGTAACTAAGTTTCTCCAAGCAGATTATATTTTCTCAGTACAGAGTGATCTTTGTTTTGGTATGTTGGTATTTGAATACAATACATTAATATAGTGGTATTTACATTTTGAATAAAATACAGCAAGAAAACCAATCCTATGCAATTAGAATAACCCATAAAATTGTGAAATTTACTGGAAAATTGCTGCTGAATAAATGTCAGGTAGCTCGTGTGGCATTTGCAATCAAATAATTTCCAATGAGTAATATATCAGACATGGAGCATTGTGCAACTTCTTCGGCAATAATAGAAGAGTGTATGTATCTGGAAATATCCATTGTTCTGCATAGAATACTTACAGCAAAGGTCAATACGGCTTATGTTCCATAAAAGTGTCTCCATTTACCTAACAACCTTTCCAGACTCACTGGCTGAACCTCGTATAGAATGTAATGTCACCTCTGAGTACTTTTTCAGGAATAAAACACAACCATCACCAATATAACTGTTTATGTGGTTTGGTCTTTTCCATCTTTCTTTTCTATACTGACTGCCACTTGGAATTGCAACTGCAGCCTTAAAGTCCAATGGAACTTTCCTTTTAAATTGGCTAAATACTTTACAGGTGCATCACAACAAAAGGTGTGCAGAGTCTCAACGATGCATTAAAAAGCAGCCACAGCTTGTGCTCTGCCAGCATGCTGTAGAGAAGGACCCTTGCTCTTTGTATGGAAGCAGTGGTCTCTCTGCAGAGGTCCAGCACACCTTCTTCTAAGTCAGAGCTGGGGCTCTCCAGTCAGCATGAACTTATGCCTAATGCAGCATTGAAGGTCTGACTTTTGTGTTTGCCTCTTTAAACTCCAGGCAGATGTATATAATACACACATTATGCAGCTCTGTATTCATTAAAACATTATTATATTTATTTTTAATGTAAGCAGTGTATGTAGCTAAAGGTGATGTAGAATTAGCCTCTTAGTCCAGTGTACAACAAAGTTTAGATGGTGAAAGTGAGTAGCAGCACAAGTAGCCAGCAGTGCTCATGTGCTAATAAGGCACATGCCGATAGGAGCAGAAAGCAGAATGACTGAGAGATGAGCTTATCAGTGGGCTGTTTCTCCTTTCACTGTCCAGTCACAAGCTTGGGGAGGGATAAGGGCCCAGACACAACATATCCAGTGAGGTTGGAGCCCGGGAACACACTAGATCACATAGATCAAGCCAGGTAGCGTTCTGGGATGGGTCATGTCGGTGCCATTCATGTTAATGGCACAGCAAACACGCCTCCTTCTCACTGTGCAATTGCCCATACCGGAACGAGAGGTACAGAAATGCCCTCCGTTCCAGTGCAGAGCGATCGGAAAAAATAGTGCATTTCAGTTTCTTGTACCTCACATTCTGACTGGCCCAGGCGATCACACTGCGGTTGGGGGTCGTATCTGTGGTGCCACTGACATGAATGGCACCGACACGCCCCCTCCCGCCCCAGAACACTGCCCAGCTTGATCTATGTGATCCAGTGCATTCAGGGCCCGGAACGCACTGGATATGGTGTGACTGGGCCCTAAGAACTGTAAGTTTTACCTAAATGCAGCAGAGAAAAATTAGGTATTCTGCTGTTGTATGGAAAAACTGTATAATTCTCAGGACTGGATAGACAGAAATACAAATCCTTTGGCAGGTCAGTGTTTAGCTGTTTGCCTTCAGGTCAGCTTTATAGTTAATTAGGTCTACTGAAGGCAAAACGTTAAAAAAAAAAAAAGATATTAAAACGCTTTGATGAGTAACAAACTAATTAGAATATGTAATTCAAGGGCATTCCAAAGGCTTTTAGAAGTCTTTTGTGATATATCTGCAAATGTATATAAAGCCAAAAGTTTTCTTTAAGCTTTGAATAGAGTGGGGAGGGGTTAGAAATGTTATTGAGGTCTGTGCCAGCACTGTGGAGATTATATTTGAAATGGTGACTATTGTCTCAGGGATGGAAAGTGAGTGAAATCTATCATTTTGAGTTGGAACAGGGATAGACATTAGCAGAGAAGGAAAAGAAAAAGGGGCTACAATGCCACGGGAGAGATCCATATACGTGTAGTAGTTTATATCAGAATACTGTATGTATGTATATATATGTATATATATATATA
>NW_017306867.1:283472-283723 GCF_000935625.1 Nanorana parkeri | reverse complement strand
TATTTACATCAACCCCTGACCTCGAGGGGCTTACAACCTAAGGTTCCTATTTCACATACACATACTAAGGCCAATGAGCATGTCTTTGGAGTGTGGTTGGAAATCCACGTAAGCACAGGGTGAACTCTGCAGATAAGGTCTTTGTTGATATTCAAACCAAGGACCCTAGTGCTGCAAGGCAGACGTGCCAACCTCTAAAGCAACTGTGATGCCCGCTTAGACATGCTCCTGAGCTGAACTTCCATGGCAGT
>NW_017306867.1:274456-283409 GCF_000935625.1 Nanorana parkeri | reverse complement strand
GGATGTTTATATAAGGGGGGGGGGAATGTCTGCCCCGGGCGCCCATAACTCTGGTTACGCCACTGAAATGTAATACAATGCACTTGATGATGTTGGCCCAGGGGTTGGCACTCAGCCTACATAGAAGAAGTGGCTTTATGGGACTGGTCATCTATCCCAGGAAGAAGAAACCTGCGTGAAGGAGAAATAAACTAAGTAGTCTTCTGCATTCAATGCCATAGACCAGGGGTAGGCAAACTCTGGCCCTCCAAATGTGGTGCAACTACAAATCCAATTAGGCATTACAAGACTCTGACAGACGCAAGCTTGACTCCCAAGTGAAGATGCATAATGGCATTTGTAGTCTGACCACAGCTGGAGGGATGCAGTTTGCCTACCCGTGCCATAGACTAAACAACCATGAATATATAGGGAAGGCACGCTAATGACTTTTCTTTATTTTAGCTGACTGTAGTTCTTCTTTAAGTTTTCCCTCTGGGTCCCATAGTGCTTAGTTACACCTACATGAAAGAAACAGGAGGGCACAGGAATCCCAAATGAAACATTCTGACTTTCCTATATACTATATCTCTGAATCAGTATTTCCTATAGCTCTGTATCTCTTTATCAGCAAAGTAAAGCAGATGTTTTGAAGGCATAAGCCTCTAATCAGTCCTGATCACTATAGTTGCTATGCTTTAAGGCAATGAAAATATTATTTATCATAGAATAACATCCCCCCTATCCCTGAGAGTGACATTTGTAAATTGTATTCCTACTGCCACAAATCAATGTGAATTCCTTATCTTCACAAGTGCAGTATATTCCTTCTCTAATGTTAATGACATTTAAAATACCGTTAGTCTCCTACTGAATGAGAGCCATGCAGCATAAAACCCATGCAGCATAAAAATAAAAGACATAAAAGCTTTGCGGCCTATTATAATTCAGCAACGGGCGTTATCTGCTTTACCCAACTTTCCTTTTATATACCGTATCTATCTGGTATAAGTATCAGATCATAAAAACATGATAAGAATAGAAAACCAGCGCCATCATTGACAATGTGTATTTCGGTGCTGGTTCTCTTTGTCTAAATCATATTGAGCAAATCGCCCAATAGTTTTACTTTTATTGTTTCATATATTATTTTACTCCGTGTTTGTTCATTTTGTCAACTGTAAAGTGCTTTGGAATATTTTGGAACCTTTGGAATCATGAGTAAATGAGGGAAAATCTTTGTAACAGAGCCCAGGATTGCAGTAAAAACCCAACTAAAAGGCTTTTGCAGGACATACACTTTAACAGGTTCAAGACTTGATTGTCCTGATAATAATGGGATTGACCATATAATGACTCTAACTAGGGTTGTCCCTAGCATTTTCTCCGCCTGACGGGGTGGGTGTTTGCATGTGGTGCACGCTACACAGGAGGGGGCCCTCTACATCATCTCCCCACCCAGGTTTGGCCGGCGTCCACCCCCAGTGAAGTCACTGGTTGCTAGTCTGGCCAACATCCTGCCCAGTGACATCACTGGTTACCAGGAGCTGGGTGGGACGCTGCCCAGATCATCCCAGCTTGTTTTGCTTACTGGCCACGACATGACCCACAGAGATGCTGCCTGAGCCAATAGCCTCAGTCTGCCTTATTATAGGGATGACCCTGACTATGGGAATCTTCAGCCCATTCAATTTGGTATATTGAAAAGACAAAATAAAGGAAAAGTAGTCATTTATTTTGTGGGTTAAACCAATCATTTTATGTTGTAAGAGAAGAGTTCTGCGTGCGTGGAAAAACAGGCGCTACCGCGGACATACGTGCTCATGCATATGCATCGGAAGGTGCGCAGAATGTTCTTGTAGTCCAGTGAAACTACGTTCACGAAATGACATTACAGGACCATATATAAACAGGCATGCTGGACTTCCTCTTTGCTGATTGATCTTAACTTGTTCCTGTTCCCCATCACTTGTTCGTCTCAAGTTCCTGACCCGGCTTGTCTTGACTCCTCTGCAGCTTGCTACCTGCACTTGGGATCTCGGCCTGCTCTCCGGACTTGTCTTTTGCCACCTGCTTGTACCTGTTCTGATTCTCAGCTCCTCACCACAGCTTGCTTCCTGACCACAATCCTGGCTCTTGAACTGGTACCATACTGTCCAGTTGGCTTGACCCTGGCTCATGACTCCGACCCTGCCTCCATCTTCTGCTACTTTGCTCTGCATCTGGTCAGCCTCAGTCCAGGCACCAGCGCTACTCTGTGCCCATACATTCCCTGTCACCATATTCAGGTGTGTTGGACAAGATACACAAGGGGCGTCACCTCCTCCATTCGGTCTCCATCAAGTACATGACTACACATGACATACATGGCTTAATCCTCATGGTCCGTGTTAATGGTCCGTGTTAATGGTCCGTGTTAATGGAGATATGGCGGGACATGTCTTTTGCCTATATACGTCATGCTATAATGTGTCCCTCTTTCCCATTTCAGAAAGTTTGGAGGTAAGCACCACTAGTGTGGTATAGCACTTTTGATAGTTCAGTAGTATTTTCTTAGAGGTCTGTAGATCTGTTCAAAAAGAGGGATTACTGAGGACATAACAGCTGTAGACCAGATAAAAAAAAAAAGGAAAACTGTGGATGTGGATCAAACCAAAAAAGGGACATCTGAAGAGTTAACAGGGTTGTAGGTCAGACTAAAAAAGGGACAACTGAGTAGGTAATATGGCTTTATAGCCGACCAAAAAAGGGTCATCGAGGGGATAACAGGGCTGTAGATCAGACCAAGAAAGGGACAACTGAGGAGGTAGCAGGGCTGAAGATCAGACCAAAAAGATTGACAGTCCCTTTAAACGAGGTATAATTGGAAGCTATATCTATGTGAACATAGGCAGTGTTAATAAAAGAGTGACATTTTAATTTGGTTTAAAATACTATTTTAAAATTTCAACATCTCAGCTAACATCCTTGGACTGAAAGCAGATATTTAACTTGTCACTACAACACACTCATTGTCATGCTTTCCTTCAGGAGAGGAGTGTCACATGGAATTAAGAATAAACTAGCCCATGGCCATCTGCCATATGCTCTGAGTTTATTTCAAGATTATTGCTCCACCAGACACGGCTGGGTGAAGAACAGTAGGGCAAATCTTCCCCCTCATTGAGTAATGTGTCAGAGTGGGACTGATGATTAACTTTCTATATATAATGTTTCCTAGCTGGGCGTCTAGCTGGGTTTGGGACAATGATTATGACTACTGATGTGTCTATTAAAGCACACAGATAGCCTTATAGTTCCTCCAATCAGGATGGGTAAACCCAAAAATAAAAATAAAAAGTTAAAATTTGTTACCTTAACCTCCAGTGGACATGACGAAGCTAGTCTTTTTTTTTTGCTTGTGACTTGACTTCGCTGTTGTTGTACCTGGTGATCTTGCCCGTAGGGGCTGTTGATGCACTTCCTGCCATAAGTGGCAAAGCTTCCGAAAAACAACTTGCCAGAGAACCAACCACAATGTTTTTACTATTGGTCAAGCACTCACCGCCAGTTACCATTACAACAACTCACACTTCCTGATTGGCTGCTATGACACAGGAAGTGACGTACACCCGTGGCTGGGAGCACAAAAAGAACAGAACCACAGCAATGAGCGTGGCCCTGAAGTTTTCATTAACAAAAAATCTAAATTTGCTAAGCAGTATAAAAACAGAGCCCCCTTCCTCCCCTACAACATTGCACCATTTCCTCTGTTTTGCTTAAAGGGTTTACTTATACATTATTACTACTTTAGTGCAATATATTGTACTGCTGGTTATGTAATAGTCATTTAAATAACATTTCACATTTTCTTGTTGCCGTTTTTGTTATGTAGGTTAGTATGTTAGCATGCGGCTTTTATGTGTACCCTTTCAGGATGATGACTGGCAGAAGGCTTTATGCCGGGTTTACCCATAAACCCATTCTCGAGCACCAGTATGAGTTGACCAGACTGTGAAACAACATTAGCTGCCGATGGTGACATTTTTTTCTATAAATGTTACATGCCTGGCATTATAATCCAATGGTATATACACTTTAGGAAACAGAAAAAAAATGGCTATATCTGGTGTCCTGCCTTCACATACAGCAGGGGAAAGCAAACTCTAGCCTTTTAGCTGTGGTGAAACCACAAGACCTATCATGCCTATGACTCTGGAAGTCATGCCTGTCACTGTCAGAGTCTTGCAATTCATAATGGGATATGTAGCTGCACCACAGCTGGAGGGCCGGAGTTTGCCTGCCCCTGACCTACTGCATACTTGTTCCTCGCCAGGTAAAATATTTAAACTAAGGATAGTCAGACAACTAGTATTTTGTTGGAAGTTTGGCAATGTCAGCCTGCAGATTTCTATTAGTTCAGGGAGGTCCCAGTCAGGGCCCTCCCTACAATGAGGCTGTTGCCTCAGATGGCATCTCTTTGGGTCACGTGAGGATGGCAGGCTGAGTGGCATGGCCGCTCTGCTGCACATTGTTTGCAGTGTGCCTGCTGCCCCCAGGTTGCTAGGAGCTGGGCAGAGAGATGTGTAAGGGCTATATACATCTCCTCGCCCAGCTATTAGTATCCTGGCATTCCACCCAGCTTCCGGCAGCCAGTGACATCAGTGAGCTGGGCTAGTTGCCGGCCAGGACCGGAGTACCACCAGCACACCGTAACACCAGCATGGCCCCCCAAACATGCATCTTCAGCAAACCCTGAGGATACCCCTGGCCCCAGTCCCTGGAAAACCAGGACAGATGGCAACAGTAGGAAGATGAGCTGATAATTATAATGTTTTTGTGACCCCTTCAGATCACGTATTTTAAAAGCTCTTTTATAACTTATTGTAGAATTGCATGCTTTATCCACCCTTTGCTTTGTGTTTCTTTATTATTCTAATACACAGCATGGGTTATTCCTTTTGTGTTTATGGAGTAATTAATTTTAAACCGGAGTGTGTATAATACAGCGGTGACAAGTCTTCTGTGCGCATTGACATTCCAGGAAGAGAAGACTGTGAAATGAACAGGCCCCGTGACAATTTTCTGCTGCATTGTTTGCTGTGAAATAGACATCAATTCAATGGATTTCCTGCACACTGTACAATAATATACTTAGCCAGATTGAAAGTAGGTTAAAATTATTATATTATCCATTGCCTGTGGTGCATTATCACCGCTCAGAAATACGGATCACCTGCCTCTAATTTATGTACTCTGCTAGAAAGAAAACACTGCTATTTTGGGAACACAGTCTAAATGAGACTTTATTAAAAGATAAATCCTTATAGTAGGGCTTTTAAAGTGTCTAATATAAAGGTGTCTGGGATGCTTATAGCAACCGCTCAGGTTCCAAATGCCAGTTTTCAGTTCTACATTAGGAACAATAAATCCCTTTTCCAGGGTTTTTTTCTAATCTATTGCCCATCACTATGAAGGATAAAAAGAGCAGGCCTTCCTGCAATACTCACCTCCTCTCCAGTGCTGCCCTCCGCAGACTCATTGGGGCAGATTTACTAAAGGCAAATAGGCTGATCTCTTCGCTCCGGGAGTCTCCCGCTCCTGGCTGCCAAGGAGAGAAACACTGCTTTTTCTCTTTTTTTCTTTATTCTGACACAGAGCCGTGTCAGAATAGAAAAAAAAATAATTTTTGGCCATAGGAATGCATTGCTAGATTCCTATTGGCTATTTCAATTTGCAATAGCAAACTAGCATTGCACCCGCCCTCTGCTGCAGTTCTCCTTCAGGTCCACCACTACTGATTGACAGCAGCAATCTTTTGTCTTGCGATGGTTGTAAGGTAATTAAAAAAACTTACGCTCTGCCCATCTTGAACAAGCAGATCGTACTCGCGATGATCGCAAGCCTGTCCCGCTGAGGGGGCTTCCGATGACTGCAATGCTGAACGGGCAGTGTGCGCTTGCGCACACCGGCCCGTGCGGCATTTGTCTTACGAGCAGACCACAAACCCGCCGACAATCGCGTGATTGCGTCATTTCTTGCGATTATCGTACGATAATCGGCAGGTGTATGGGCACCTTAGCTTGGCACGTTATTGTTTACATTTTTATGTATTATATGAGTTATACTTTTAGTGCCTAGCAACTTTTTTGCACTTATTTTGTGTCATCACTGGCGCAGATCGATTTTGTTTATTTTATTTATTAAGTACATATACTGAAAATGTATTTATTGAATATTCAGACTGCAGTCCCCCTCTTAGGTGTGCACAAGCCTCCGGGGAACTGCAAGAAGCTCATTAGTCTTACAAAATTGGCGCAGGGTAAGTAGTGCTGCAATATAGCAGGAGATTTTCTTAACAAGTCCCCCAGCTCCGCTCACGATTAGCTTGTCATGAGCGGACTGGACCAGCAGAGTAAAGAGCTAAGTCTATTATCTTGTCTATTGCAGTGGCATATGTCATCAGATTCTCATTAGTAGCTTGGATTCTGAAGAGAGAACAACAGCATACAAAAACCTAGTTTGTTTCAGTAAGCTGTAGAATTTTTATGTATACATATTTTATGTGCTTAGTAAAAAAAAAAAAGAAATCTTTCAACATGTTTGTCAAAAAGATTGTCAGATTCCAAGTCTAACCTCTGTGGCCTCCAGCTGTTGTGCTGTCTTCTTCCTGCTCTAAAGACTCAGGTTCTTGCGGGCAAGACAAAACTCATTAGTAGGTTTATATAATACATGGTCAAGAGTCCAGCTTGTATTTTACTTGCTTTAAATGTGAGCTCATTCAGTCTCTTTGCTGAAGTTTAAGAGAAACCTGTCATGAGAAAAGTACTTTTGCCAACATTCTTGACCCACTTCTGAAAAATCTAGCTACGTAGTTGTCATATTGATCCTACAGCCTCACTACTCACTGATGTGGAACAAGTGGGGAGATCTGACTTCAAAACCTTCATGCATTTTCAAGACTAGTTGCTTCCTAAGAAGTGAAGCTGGAGAATGGTTGGCAAACAGCATTTATATTGCTGAAAGTTGAATTTACTTAAAGTGACACTAGCTCAGGAGTGAAATCCTAAAAATACATTCAGGTACCTTAACTATTAACAAAAATGTATGTTATTTGTGTATCACTCAGCTGTAGATCCTCAAATCATCTCTGAATTGGTGCTGACACTGTCCTTCCTTCTGGAGGGTGGCTACTTTTGTTCTCCATGATCCCTGTGTGTGTTGTAAAGTAGTCACCGCCCCAAGCTCCCTCCTGTGATAGACTAAAATCTCACGTTTAGTTTACTAATTTGTATTGAGATTGTAGTCCATCACAGGAGTGAGCTTGGGGCGGTGACTACTTTACAACACACACGGGGACCATGGGGAACAAAAGTGGCCACCATCCAGAAGGAAGGATAGTATCAGCACTGAGCTCACTCCTGTGATGGACAATAACTTCAATACAAATTAGCTAACTAAACATGAGATTGTAGTCCATCACGGGAGTGAGCTTGGAGCATTAGCTGTGATGCTTCCGACCTACTAAACAATCTAAATTTTGGAGCCCCTCTCCCAGACAGATAAAAATACACAGCTTTCTAATCCAGACACCCCTTGCCAGACACTATATTCATTCCTGTCCATTTACTTTTCTTCACTACAGCTTGGACAAGGCTGTGGATGAACTGTGAAGGAAAAGGTGCTCATGTATTAAATCCTTTTCTGTTCTCTCTCCACCAGTCACCAAATGTAATTTATTAGATTCATAGCCCCATGAAATGCAATATGCAGTAAAGTATGATTGGCTTACAGCGCCGCCCTTCTTGCCATTGTTGATGAGCAGGAAATTACAGGAGGGTAGTACAAATACTGTTTAAAGTACTATTTATTGTACATTCAAAGACAATCTGTCACTTTGCCTATTCAGATCAAAATTACAGGTTCTCTTAAAAGAAAACCCCCTCCACCCATACCACCCTACCCCCCCTCCCCGCACACACACACCCGCAGATACTCACCTTTATGACACTCCAGCATTCCATTAGAGCACTTGGGAAATACCTGGTGCTGCTTCAGGGTATGGGGTAGCATGTGATTCAGGAGGAAAAGCTAGGGCTTTAGTGGCCAATCACTAGGCCCAAACCCAGTCGGCTCCAAACTATGTCACATGGGCTGCTATTCTGAGACCCTTAATTTTGCCCAGAATATTTTGTTTGTGAATTTTTAATTTGTGTATCCTCAAAGTAGGAGGTTATTAGATCCTGTGTGTTCCCATTGGAAACTTCAGACTACGTAACTGCCTGCCAATTAGCACAGTTGGATTTAAGAAGACTCACCTAACCTGAGACAGATGTGTGTATTTTTATCTTCGCAATCTATATAAAAGATAAAAGTTCATACTTTTGTAAAGGTTTTATGATTGTGTGTTGCACAAGACAGTGATACTCTTATACTCAGTCTCCAGTCACTGAAAATCTGTGAGAGATTGCATCACATGGATGTACCCCTGACAGATCTCAGACAGAGATCTGTATGTCTGATGTGTGTGCAATGGGAAAGATTAGGGAACCTCAGAAACGTGTGGAAACCACTTAGTTGCCACACCATAAGACCCGGTTCACACCTGCGCGTGGTGGGAATGCACATCATGTCCATGCGCATTTCTGTCCTCATTGATTTCAGTTTTTGATTTCAATAGGTTCATATATGTGGCAAAAAAGCTCATGTAGTATTTTACACAACACGCGTTCAATATTTTTTCGCTTCCGTGTTTGTGCACATCTTGCTGGCCATATTTGGAGTGCCATTAGAAATTAATGGCATTTCAAGCGAGTTGTGCATTTTGCTGCGTTCCAGTAAACACGTGCCAAACTTGCATAAAAATGCGCTCTTTGGCACGCGTTCGCGGAACACACAGGTGTGAATGGGGCCTTAGAATATAGCAGATTGTATGTGAGATTTGAATTTGCCAGTCCATGACAAGTAGGAAAAAAAAAATCTATAAAATGACACT